>NW_017324978.1:0-259 GCF_000935625.1 Nanorana parkeri | reverse complement strand
AGCTTGTGAGTGTGCCAGGAAAACTTTTTGCTATTTTATTGCTCCAAAACCAGTGACGTCTACAGGAACCGCCGCTTCTGCAAATGCAGGGGAAAGACCCCGATGCTCTATAAGGCTGCCCTGTAAAACAACTATCTGATGTGGACAGATGTTTAGGGCAGCCTTATACGACGCCGGGGTCCTTCTCTGCATATGTGAAAGCTGGCTGGTCCCGCAGCAGGTAAGGGCGCCGGTTTAGGCTAAACAGATTTCCATTTGT
>NW_017324977.1:0-259 GCF_000935625.1 Nanorana parkeri | reverse complement strand
GCTGGAATACACATCACTTCCACATTCAGAGTTTGGAGAGGCGTTCAGCAGGTGGGAGAGTGCTGACATCCCTCCTATTTTCATGCTGAGAGCCGCTGAGCCGGTCCCAGACGCCCAGAGGGGACAGCGGAGCCCGGGATAGCCGGGAAAGGTGGTGGAGGGGGGGTGGCACTGAAAGAAGAAGGGGGCACACACTGCTATAGAGCCACCCAACCACTTGTATGCCCTCCTTACCATCTTGTCTTGAATTGTATTGTGA
>NW_017324976.1:0-259 GCF_000935625.1 Nanorana parkeri | reverse complement strand
GGGCAGGATGGGGCCGCCATACGAAAATCGTACGACGGTTCAATCATGGGACGAAAAGTTTTGTCCGATGATCTCAAGGTGTATGGGCAGCTTTAACTTCCATCCATCTTCCACCGGCAAGACAACAATTCGTCCTTCTAAAACTGAGTCCCCATTTTGTAGACACCTTTGTAAGGATCATAATATGGTAAAACAATACCAATCTATTGGTTGTAGCACTCCTTTTTTGCTGTTTTACATTTGTTCACAGGGTACCTCT
>NW_017324975.1:0-259 GCF_000935625.1 Nanorana parkeri | reverse complement strand
ATAAACATTTTTAAATAATAGTATAAGAATTATACCAATATATGTATGTTAAAAAGCTGAGACCCTGCGGGTAGCCACAAGTTTATAGTATATAGCCAGTATCAAGATGAGATAAAAATGGGTAAAACCAAAGGCAAATGGAAGTGAAATATACAACTGATGTTAAAATTGAAGATAAAAACTAGCTCAAAGCTAATGAGTGTGTGAAGATGTGATAAAAGGGTATGCCCAAAGCAGAGCCTTCTGCCTTAGGCATGCC
>NW_017324974.1:0-259 GCF_000935625.1 Nanorana parkeri | reverse complement strand
CTAAGACTGGGGGGCCGTTAAAGTTCATGTGCGTGTAAAGGGGTCCCAATACTTCTGGTGATATATTGTATGTTACATAGGAGTGTTGGATCTCCTGTACATGTATGACGTATGCCGTCCTCTCACCTGCTGTGGTATCAGACCCTCCCCCGATCCTGGGAGGAACCGCTCTGCAGCCGTGATCCATAGACAGTCCACCACACACCATGCAATTCAGCGTCACCGTCTCCGAGTAAAACGTCCACCCCTAAAACGCCTG
>NW_017324973.1:0-259 GCF_000935625.1 Nanorana parkeri | reverse complement strand
TCAGAATGCCATTCTGCGGCGGGAGTTCGTCGCGAGCAGACAGGTCAGTGGGCGTCGTGTTTTTTCTTTCGTTATTCCTATTTATTTTTCCTTGTTTTATTTTTATTTCGTCTAGTCGTCGTTGTGGACAACGTTGGACATTGTGATTGTAGGTGGATTACTTTGGTGGAACCATTTTTTATTTTTTTTTACAATTAAAGACTTGTCAAAAACTTGTCTTTTTTTTCACTTAAAGGATTTTTTCAAAAGTCTGGCCTCT
>NW_017324972.1:0-259 GCF_000935625.1 Nanorana parkeri | reverse complement strand
ATTCTAATGGCCCCGTCTAGTAATTATGATATAGTCTCTTTAAATGTAAAGGGACTAAACTCTAATCGAAAGAGAGGATTACTCTCTAGAGAGCTTAAACGTTTGGACCCGGACGTAGCATTTCTTCAAGAAACCCATTTTTCTCCTCAGAGTTCATTTAACTTCATAAAAACTTACTACCCGAATTATTATTTAGCGAACTCTCCCTCTGGAAAACGGGCAGGGGTGGCAATTCTGTTTAAACTAGGGTGTCCATTTA
>NW_017324971.1:0-259 GCF_000935625.1 Nanorana parkeri | reverse complement strand
TGTGCGATGGTCGGGGCAGGATGGGGCCGCCGTCCGAAAATCGTACAACGGTTCGATCATCGGATGAAAATTGCAAGGTGTATGGGCAGCTTTAGAACCAGCGGTCGTCTCAGTGTAAACTGATCTGCTGAGCTTGTTTGTGCGATGACCTATACAGAATTAAGTGTGGGAAGGGAAAATAACTAGAAAAGTACACACACACACATATGTTTTCCCCTAAAATAAGACCTACCCCGCAAATAAGACCTAGTACTATTTT
>NW_017324970.1:0-259 GCF_000935625.1 Nanorana parkeri | reverse complement strand
TTCTTCTTAGACCAGTCCTTCCAACGTCTCTCCCCCTCCTCAGCAGCGGTCTAAGGTCCCATACATCATCAAGTCTATGCACTTTCTATAGACCTGAGGATGCTGAGGAAGATTCCAATGTGCTGCAGAGAAGGACACAGGCTGCATAGAACGCTGTGACAGTTGGCCTACTTGGAGCTTCGGGTGAGTATATCTTTGAGGTTTTTGTCCCTAGACACAAACGAGCACTTAACCCTTGGAGTGCAGGGGTAGCCCCACT
>NW_017324969.1:0-259 GCF_000935625.1 Nanorana parkeri | reverse complement strand
ACTTATTATATATTAATTACTTACTATGTAATAATGATGTTGAAAAATGATTATATATAAGTAGCATTAGTATAACCAGATCTGTTATTGTGAACTAGGTCAAATGGAACCAACAAGCCCTCAACTAAACCTGTCCAAAGCACAGTAGAGCCTTCCAAAGACAGAACATATCTCTTCCATCACAAAACCCCAAAACAGGAGATGTATTTCCTAGTTTAGGACAGGGCCGGACTGGGACTAAAAATAGGCCCGGGCATTT
>NW_017324968.1:0-259 GCF_000935625.1 Nanorana parkeri | reverse complement strand
ACAGCTGGAGGGCCGGAGGTTTGAGACCCCTGCCGTAAAGGGTCTCTGTGGTCAAAAACTAAAAATAAATCTGTATTTCTCTATTGGATTTATAATAAGTTCTATCCCGCTCCTAATGAGTGATGGGGCTCAGGCGTGTTCGCAGCTCCACGTGCCGAACCCGCCAGGAAGCTGACAGCGCCAATCAAAGGCACTGAGACATATCCCGATCCCTGCCTCTGCGGACCGGGAAAAAGTCTCAGTACCTGTGATTGGCGCT
>NW_017324967.1:0-259 GCF_000935625.1 Nanorana parkeri | reverse complement strand
TGCAATCTGATCACTGGGAGAGGGGAGACTGAGGAAATGCTCCTAATTGCCTGCAACAGGCTAAACCCCCCCCCCCCTTCTAAACCAAAGATTCTTGACCAAAGCTTTAAACTGAACTTATTACAAGTGGCATGTGTATTCTTGCTTTAATCTTGGTTTACTTTGTGTATTTCTTCTGTGCTGTGTTCCAGCATTAAACTTTCTTCTATGCATTAGTTTCCTGTAATAAAAAACAGTCACTGCTGCTCTCTCTCCTTGT
>NW_017324966.1:0-259 GCF_000935625.1 Nanorana parkeri | reverse complement strand
ATGCTTCTTGCTTCAGTAATTGAAGCCTATGTATTTAGATTTTATATTTTCCATTCCTAAGCCAAAAACCGGCTGTCTCTGATAGAGTGATATATTTTAGTCACACTTTATTATTTGTAAATTTATCGGATTGATTATCTGACTGTCCATATATATATTTCTGAAGTATGTAGGGGACTCCTTATGGCCTTTGTGTCATCTTGGCTGAGTTTAGACTGGCTGTTCAATATTATGGGTATTCACTAGGGGGTGAATCCCC
>NW_017324965.1:0-259 GCF_000935625.1 Nanorana parkeri | reverse complement strand
TATCTTCTCAGAAGCTGCACACAGCGCGCGTAAGCTTCTGACTCTGTGGGAGACAGGAGGCTGCACTTGGCGATGGATCAGGTGAGTATTTAAAAAAAATGTTTTATTTGATGTTCCCGGGGACATTTAAAAATGTCCCCGGATTTTATTTTAAAAAATGTGTCACCTTACCTTGGCGGTCAGTGGGGGCTCCCTGGACCCTGATTGTAGGGGGGGGGCTGCTGTGGCCGCAGTTACAGTGGCTCCCTCCCTCCACCAG
>NW_017324964.1:0-259 GCF_000935625.1 Nanorana parkeri | reverse complement strand
AGAATAGGGAAGGTGGGATGCTGTTCTCGACACATCCAAGAGGGGGTCAATTGCAAAGTTAAAGTCTCCCCCAACGATCAACAAACCTTCCTCAAACTCAAGCATGAGCGGCAGCGTGCGTTGTAGGAATGAGACTTGGTCTGAGTTAGGGAGGTACAAATTAACCAGGGTGACCAGGGTGTCGCCCACAAGACCCTTTACGAACAAAAACTTACCCTCCGGGTCACATTTGAGGTCTCTAAACGTCCATGCCACTGAC
>NW_017324963.1:0-259 GCF_000935625.1 Nanorana parkeri | reverse complement strand
AAGACGTGCGACCGTACAGTAGAAACAGTCGCACGTCTTCAATCACACTGCACGATTCTCGTACAAAAATCGTGCAGTGTATGGGCACCATTAGGCTGTCTGTAGATGGATCCAATTCCGATGGTGATTATACTGCCCCGAAGGATCTAGGTCCAAAGGAGGCATGTCAAAGCATAAACCAGCTATTGGAAAAGAACACTTCCAGACTTGTAAAGTCGCAGCATACACTGAGTGGCCAGATTATTATGACCACCTGACG
>NW_017324962.1:0-259 GCF_000935625.1 Nanorana parkeri | reverse complement strand
TCTTTACTGCTCTTCCTTTTAAATCTGTATCTCTTCTCATGGTTGGGGAGAACTTCCCTTTTTTTAGTGTCATTTTAAACTTTAGTGTCTCTAAAGAGTTTAGTGTCACTTTAAACTTGGCAGGATTGTATGAAATATGCTTTCATTGAACCAAAACAAGGGGACTAGGGCTTGTTAGATGTTTTCTAATATAATGTTCCAGAGCAGTGATTGGGGAAGTTTTTACTATACTTTAAACCCTTGGTTCTCAACTGGTGGG
>NW_017324961.1:0-259 GCF_000935625.1 Nanorana parkeri | reverse complement strand
GCAATGCAGCATATCCATAGCAGCCTCACTATGAAGTCACTACTGATCTCAATTAATTCAGAAACTACCATGCCGCTGAGACCTTATCGTCAGCCAAAAGGTCTGCTTCTGTGTTCTAAGGCCAAGTATGGACTGTCCTCGCAAGCAAGTGCCATTACTGACCCATGGGTGCACAAGGGCAAAACTCTGTAGCCGACTGCCATAGGCCTAGAGGGGAACTGGATGTAGCTGCTTGACTGGGCTAGTAATTGACAGTTCA
>NW_017324960.1:0-259 GCF_000935625.1 Nanorana parkeri | reverse complement strand
ACTAATCCACAGCAGTAGTGAAAAGAGAAAAGGAGAGCAGTGGGGAAAGGAGAAGAAGCAGGTAAGGGCGGGAAGGGATGGGAAGGGAGGCAAGGAGGGAGGGGAGGGACGGGCAGGTGGTACAGGTGGTACAAGGGACGAGTAGCGGGGAGTGGTAGGGGAAGGGTCAGGTGTGTAACCTGAACCAGAGTGGAGAGAACTATAATAGGCGCGACGCCTAGGCAAATGCGAGACTATACCCTCCGATCCGGGGATGGGA
>NW_017324959.1:0-259 GCF_000935625.1 Nanorana parkeri | reverse complement strand
GTAAGGGCATACTTATTCTGGCAGGCGATACGAATACCATCTTGAACCCTCATCTTGACTCTTCGCGTCCCCTAGGCTCACCCCTCAGGCATCTATCTACGGATCCACAAACTAAACTAGTGGGTTCCCTTTTAACAACCCATAAGCTGGTAGACGTCTGGAGGGAACTTCACCCTACGGAGAAGGACTTCACTTTTTTTTCACATCCCCATAATGTTTTTCGTAGAATCGATCATTTTTTCGCTGCACAACACTCGAT
>NW_017324958.1:0-259 GCF_000935625.1 Nanorana parkeri | reverse complement strand
TTATAGCGCCCACGTGAGCCATCGACACCAGTATGCAGCCTGCAGGCGGCGTTCTTGGTAGTCGGTGGCGTGGAGGCGTCAGGCTAAACTGTCTCTTTGTTTGTGGGAGACAAGACTGGACGGACCTTTTAGTCTCCCTGGCGAGTAGTCCACTAAGTGGGACACATCTTTCCGAGGTATGTCTGACCGATTACAAACAGATAGGAGGGTTATCTCCCCTCTTTACCACATATGAAGAGTATGACTCATATGCCTCGGT
>NW_017324957.1:0-259 GCF_000935625.1 Nanorana parkeri | reverse complement strand
GTGGGAGGAGAAAACACTTTTTAAAAAACTTTACATTTATTTAAAAAAAAATTACTTTAACCTTCCAGGCAATGAAATGTTAAATATTCAGTTTCAGCACTATTATAAACAGGTTGAATGTAGACATGAAATGTCAGGTAAATGTCAGAAGGACAAATTATTCAGTGAAGTAATTTGTCAGTGCATCCGTTATAAAACAGACCCCTTAGACTTGCCCTTGATAATTATTGACAGCATTAAACTCTGCCAGCACCTGCCA
>NW_017324956.1:0-259 GCF_000935625.1 Nanorana parkeri | reverse complement strand
TGAGTACTTGCCCAAATGCTCCCGATGCTTTTCCCCATACCCGTAACTTCCAGTATCAGAAAGGCGGGCGGCGAGTCATTACACGCCGCTCGGCTTCCATAATGGGGCTTCCAGTATCGGAATTCGGTATTGGCGAGTACCAAAAATATATATCGGTACTCGTACTTGATATCGAAAAACCGGTATCGGTACAACTTTATGAATAACCTTAAATATTCTTAGCAGATAAATATACAAGAGTGTGTTCTCAATTGATAAT
>NW_017324955.1:0-260 GCF_000935625.1 Nanorana parkeri | reverse complement strand
CCACCTCTATTACGTAGCGTCTCACCTGTCCCGAGTGATCGGCTCACCCGACGGTGGGATCCACCTAGCAGGTAACCCGTCGGGCATTTGTAAGGGCCAAATTATCTATACAGCCCTCTCCCATGCTACCAATCATAGGTAACCCCGGGTTCCCCCCAGGTCTTTGTCGTCTCCTAGCCAGGGGCAAATTCAGGGTATTGCATTTTTTAAACGGGCCCTCATGGCAGGCACTTGGTGCCCTCTCCACTGATCCCGACCTC
>NW_017324954.1:0-260 GCF_000935625.1 Nanorana parkeri | reverse complement strand
TCCCCCCCCCCCCCTTTTTTTTTGTCTAAGTGTCGTTTGTAGGATTCCTTTGTTCCCGCCCGTGCCTCGGGTGCCCCGCTACCAAGGGGGTGGCTCTACTGCCGGGAGTGATACCAACCGGAGAACCTTGTGTGGGCCCTGTCGGGAGTGTTGGACGCAGTCCCACCGAAGGGGTGAGTGGATACACAAATTATGCCGGGGGTTAATTTTACTTCATTTAATGTTAGGGGTCTCCATGTCCCCGAAAAGAGATCGAATTT
>NW_017324953.1:0-260 GCF_000935625.1 Nanorana parkeri | reverse complement strand
GTTCTGGAACCTGCCTAGGGGGTTAGGGTGGCCAACGCTGCATGGCAGGTATTTCACCTGCCTAGGAAAGCCACTAGTGGGTTTTTTGGTATTCTTTTCTTTTATAACTGGGAATGTTTTAGTAAAATGCAGGGAAAATACAAAAATTCATTTAGAACTCTGTCTCCAAGAATGACTGGTTTTTGTCTTTGCATTAGTGTAGATGATCCTAAAAGTAAGTAAGATATTCACTGCCACATAACTGAACAGGAAAGACTCTG
>NW_017324952.1:0-260 GCF_000935625.1 Nanorana parkeri | reverse complement strand
ATCACTTCTTTGTCTCACATCCCACCCTCCCCACGGTAGTTGAGTCATGTATAGTCCCGTTCTCGTGGACTGACCACCAGGGGGTGACCCTCTCAATGTCCTCCCTGTGGTCGACCCACACAGATCGTTCCTGGAATATGAATGACTCCCTCCTTGCTGATAAATCAAATGAATTAGCCATACAAGCTGCCATACAAGAATACATTCTCCATAACACAACCCCAGATATCTCACCCATCACACTCTGGGAAGCACATAAA
>NW_017324951.1:0-260 GCF_000935625.1 Nanorana parkeri | reverse complement strand
ATGATCTGCTTTTATGTTTGTTTCCACGGACAAATACACATGCACTTATTGCTGGGACCACAAATCCCAGCAATAAATTGTATACTGTATGTATATTGCTCGGATTTGTAGTCCTCTATAGCCAGTGCCATTCTGCATTGATTGCTGTATAATTTTACATTTTACATTTCACTGTATTGCACACCACAATTTTTTTTTTTGCATCCACCGCTCCAAGCTTGACTGATGTGACTGGCTCAGTGCTCTCTGTACAGCACTGC
>NW_017324950.1:0-260 GCF_000935625.1 Nanorana parkeri | reverse complement strand
TTGGTTGAATTGCTTTTGTATAGCAACAGGGTCACTTTAACAAATTAAAGAGATTCTGTCATATATGCACATATGCATGAATGCAGGAATCTAAATATTCTATCTAGGGATGTTCAGATAGCAGTTCAGAAACCAATGCCAATACTTGGCATTTTCACGAGAACTACCAGGGTTGCAGCGGTTGCACCTGTGACAGGGCCCTGT
The DNA here is from genome assembly GCF_000935625.1 of Nanorana parkeri. Lineage (NCBI taxonomy): Eukaryota > Metazoa > Chordata > Amphibia > Anura > Dicroglossidae > Nanorana > Nanorana parkeri. The sequence goes on along the minus strand of NW_017324950.1, from coordinate 56 downwards.
CGCTCCAACACTGTACGGAAATCATTAGTCTGTATTGTTTTAGAAAAACTGTCACA
>NW_017324949.1:0-260 GCF_000935625.1 Nanorana parkeri | reverse complement strand
GTGAATAGCCCGTACAGCAGCCCTTCGGTTCAGCTGAACCAAAGGGCTCCGTCGCCTGAAGTGAGCTGAAGGATTAGCTGAAGCTAGGGCTATATCCTTTGGCTTTTTAGTAAATAACCCCCTAAATGTTTTCTTTTTTCTTTTTAGCTTTTGACAGTCTACAAAATAATAATAATTAAGGCTGGGTTCACACCTAGGCGCATCGATACCGCGATTCGCGGCGACAAACGCACGTTTCCGAGGGCTACCTGGCTGTATCC
>NW_017324948.1:0-260 GCF_000935625.1 Nanorana parkeri | reverse complement strand
TATAGCTGATGGAATTCTGCAATGCTGTACAATGTATTTCTCAGATGTATAGTCCTCTACAGCTGGTGGTATTAATTTGCATTGCTATATATTGTGCTAAGATTTGTAGTCCCTCTACAGCTCGGGGTTAGTGGCAGGAGTACCAGGGTCGCAGCAGTCGTACACGCGCAGAGCACTGACGAGGCATCCCTTCACTACCAATGTTCTAACTTTGCTCAACCCATTAACCACTTCAAGACCAGGTGTTTAGACCCCCTTCC
>NW_017324947.1:0-260 GCF_000935625.1 Nanorana parkeri | reverse complement strand
CCAGATTACAATCTCCTCCAGGAACTATTCTTACACGGGATACACATACAGAGGAACACGCGTGTCATATGTACTCCACATGTCCCTCTCATCATGTGACACGGCTCTGTGTATGGCGGTAACAATGTGTTTGCTCTTCCTGCAGAGGACGCTCCATCTACGGCCTCTAGCACCCCGGACTCCTCCCCCCCGGATGGTAAGAGGCCCCGTGTACATCGCTAATGACCGGTCTGTATAATGATCTATAATGACCGGTCTGT
>NW_017324946.1:0-260 GCF_000935625.1 Nanorana parkeri | reverse complement strand
TGTATATTAACAGTAGTATTTATATGCATAACTGGAGGATCTTACGTATCTTAATAACACACTCAGAGTATCGTTCGAGGTAAGCATAAGATAGGATACTAAAGTGAAAAAACAATCATGGGAAAGAGAGATAAAAAAAAAATAAGAGAAAAAAAAAACCTCAAGCCTTAGGGGACCTGTGCCATGAGGACGAAGGAGCGTGGATGAGGGTCATAATATCCACGTAAGGTCTTTAGGGGTTATCGTGTGAGACTCATATA
>NW_017324945.1:0-260 GCF_000935625.1 Nanorana parkeri | reverse complement strand
TCTCCAGGGCCCGCCCTCTTTCTCTCTCCCTGTCTCCAGGGCCCGCCCTCTTTCTCCAGGACACGCCCTCTTTCTCCAGGACCCGCTCTGCTCTTCATCAGTCAGTCTTTCCAGCAACGTTTAACCATTTGATAATTGCAATCAGTAGATTAAAGGAGAACTATGAGGTGACCTTTTTCCCCCCGTAGTTCCCTTTAGGGTCACCGGAGGACATAAACCAACCTCCTCCCGTCACCCAAAGCTCAGTATATAGCGAGCTA
>NW_017324944.1:0-260 GCF_000935625.1 Nanorana parkeri | reverse complement strand
ATCAGTTTAGTGTTATCAGTGATTGATGGCCCTAAAATAATAGCTATCACTGCGACGTTCGCGCCGATATGTAACATGTGTAGCGCAATTGTAATTTGTGCGCGCTGGTGCACCGTGCGCATATTTACGTTTATAGGCGCGTAAATGTGGGGGTGAGGGAGTTAAACATTTTGGGGGTTTTTTTTCCCGTTTTTATATGTGACTTTTATTTTACTTTTCTATATGTTACTTTTATTTTTTTTAATTTATATTAATTTTTT
>NW_017324943.1:0-260 GCF_000935625.1 Nanorana parkeri | reverse complement strand
TTCTTAATATCCATGCACATCTTGAATATCTTTTCCCCAAAGCCAATGTCCCCTTGAACAAACTTTTGGAAAAATGAAAAATTGCTGGTATCACACAGTTACTGCATGGTGTAGACTTCCTAACTTCATGCTTAGTATGCATAGTTCCTACATTACTATACGTCAGTATTACTATTAGTAATCTATATTACTCTTGTTATCATCTATTGAGACATACCTAATACCTCTGTTTTCTATTGTGCACCCTACGGCAAAAAAAT
>NW_017324942.1:0-260 GCF_000935625.1 Nanorana parkeri | reverse complement strand
AAAGACACCAAACATGTCAAGCCTTAAAATTGTGCACGCACACAAAACCTCAATAAACTACATTACCCAAAATTGGCCATAGGCGACGCTTTAAAAGCTTTTACCGCTCATCAGTTTAGTGTTATCAGTGATGTAACATGTAACATGTGTAGCAATTGTCCTTTTTGCGCGCTGACACATCTGACGCACATTTACATTTATATGTGCATAAACGAAGGGGGGGGGGACTTAAACATTTTGGGGGGGTTGTTTTACTTTTT
>NW_017324941.1:0-260 GCF_000935625.1 Nanorana parkeri | reverse complement strand
AGGAATCTAGCTATGCATTCCTATGCTGTTTTTTTTTTTTCCTGACGGCAGCCGGCGGCTCCTATGTCAGGAAAAAAAAAAACGGAGCAGGTAAGGGCTTACTCTGCTCGATCGAGCAGAGTAAAACTTTCCGAGAGAAGTGTTTCTCTCCCCGGGCGGCCGGGAGCTGATTTCTAATAGCTGGAGACTCCCGGAGCGTCCGGAAAAGTTGGGATGTCTTTTAGGCGACCCCTGGCAAATCGTCATTCGACCCCCGACGG
>NW_017324940.1:0-260 GCF_000935625.1 Nanorana parkeri | reverse complement strand
CAGACTAATGATTTTAGGACAGTGGTGGAGTGCCAGAGCCCAGATGCAGTTGCAAGCGCTGCGACCCTGGTAGTTCTGCCACTGACTCCAAGCTGTAGAGGGATTACAAATCCCAGCAATACATTATATAGCAATGCAGAAGCTACATACTCTGTGTTGCTCACTAGGGCTGTGTGCAAGGTCTCACCATGGCTGCCTGCAGGGTCTTACCAAGGCAGCATGCAGGGTCTCACCAGGGCTGTGTGGGCAGGTGCAGGAAG
>NW_017324939.1:0-260 GCF_000935625.1 Nanorana parkeri | reverse complement strand
CCCGGCCGCCAAGGAGAGAAACAGTGCTGTGTCTTTTTTTCGATGTCAGAATAGAAAGAAAAAAAAACGATTTTCCCATTGAAAAGCATTGGGACATTACTATTGGCTATTTCAATTTGCAATAGCCAATAGTAAACTAGCATTGTACCCGCCCTCTGCTGCAGTTCCCCATCAGGTCCATCAGCACAGGGCGGGAACAATGCTAGTTTACTATTGGTTTTTTTTTTTTCTATTCTGACTTCGATCGTGTCAGAATAAAG
>NW_017324938.1:0-260 GCF_000935625.1 Nanorana parkeri | reverse complement strand
TATTTTTCTAACCATTAATATTTACATTTTAAAAATGTATTAATACATTTTTAGTGTTGCATAAAAAAATCTAAAATGGAAAAAAAGCCTTTATTTCATCTGTAAATAACATTAGAATGCTTTGCACCAGAATCATTATTTTTGTGTCATTTTAAACAGGATAAATCATAGCCATATATATTTACACTTTTCATCTACAGTAACTTTTTTTAAACTAACAGTGATCAAAATAGATACAAGTGAATTTTTTTAGTTTTGTT
>NW_017324937.1:0-260 GCF_000935625.1 Nanorana parkeri | reverse complement strand
TCGGTTCGCTATCCTTTTGAAGAGTCCTTCCTGTCTAAGTGATCTATTTACCTTGGATGAGATCATTAAGGATCTGACAGGCGGTAAGAGTACCCTTTTGCCGTCGAAAAAGCCTAGGGACCAGGGGCGGAAGCCTGGTCCGTCTTTTTCCGCTCACAAGCGGCTTTTTCGTCCGCCCCCTCGGAGAAGGGCAGGAAGTTCAACAGGCCGCCGCCTTCTCAGGCCGCCAAGCGGCCCTGGCAGCCCAGGAACGCCAAGCC
>NW_017324936.1:0-260 GCF_000935625.1 Nanorana parkeri | reverse complement strand
TTCCTATTGGCCGGCACCTGTAGAGTCTTCTAGCAGGTCCCAGACAGTTGTTATGGTTTAATGACAGATCAGCATCCCCAGGTCATTTGGGAACGCTGATCTGTCATTATAACTGGGTGGAGCAAGCAGTGAGATCACAGCTGGCTCCACCCAGCTGTCATTTGCATGGAAAAAGGTGGCAGTGGCCGACCGTTCTCCACACTTCTCCTGTCAGCTACAGCTGGATCCTTCGGCTCTTTAGTGAAAAACCCCCTTAGTGT
>NW_017324935.1:0-260 GCF_000935625.1 Nanorana parkeri | reverse complement strand
CTGGGAAGCCATGACACTATGATATGGGGCCCCCGCTCCTGCTTGTGGCTCTATGGTATATATATGTCATTCCTCCATGCAGATAATGAAGCCCCATGTGGACCGAGCGCCGCTCATCAATGAGGGATTCGGGATGACGGTGTCACACATCTGCCTGGCCGGCTTCCTGGAATTTCTGCACAGGTATTTCCCCCTGTACATGTGTGGGAGGAGTTGTGTCTTGTGTGGGAGGGGCTGTGACTTGTGTGGGAGGGGCTGTG
>NW_017324934.1:0-260 GCF_000935625.1 Nanorana parkeri | reverse complement strand
AAAGAGAAGGAAAACAAATTGGTAGTGTTGGGTGTCCACAGCAAAACACAGGCAGCACTGATAAGCCGAGAATATGGGAGTGTGCAAACAGGCATCCTTCATGTCCACAGAGTCCTGCAAGCCTCAAAAGGTGATGATTAGAAACCTGGTTAATTCCATATGGAATTTTTGAACATGGATGAGGATTTGGATATCCAGTACGGGATAAATGCCCCATTTTGCTTTGGGGACTGTAAAAAAGTTGGGGTAAAAACCATTGA
>NW_017324933.1:0-260 GCF_000935625.1 Nanorana parkeri | reverse complement strand
TATAAATAATTCTGTATAACTTCACTTATTAAATATATATACTGTTCCCATTGACGGCATCTAACGTGGGCAGATAGGACGGGCCAGTAGTCTGCACATGCGCCCTTATAAGCGCATCCGAGAGTGGGAGTTCCACTGAATAGGCGTGGCCCCTCCCCAGCAACCTGCTCTGCCTGTTGGGGCGGCAGCGCAATTAGTAGCGTCGTCCCCTCCAGATAGTCAGGGCAATTTCCCTAGGACTATGGACTTATGGATGTGTT
>NW_017324932.1:0-260 GCF_000935625.1 Nanorana parkeri | reverse complement strand
GGTTGGAGGTCCCTCAGTGACCACGGATGGTGACAGGTCCTCTTTGTGTTGGGGGTTGCAGTGCACTTGGTGGATATCTGGAACATGATTGAGGCGTTCCGGGATAACGGGCTGAACACGTTGGACCAGAACACGGAGCTTAGCGTGTCCCGTCTGGAGACCATCATCTCCTCCGTGTACTACCAGCTCAACAAGCGTCTCCCGTCCTCCCACCAGATCAGCGTGGACCAATCCATCGGCCTCCTCCTCAACTTCATCAT
>NW_017324931.1:0-260 GCF_000935625.1 Nanorana parkeri | reverse complement strand
TTAATGCTAACAGTGATTGATGGCCCTAGAATTATTGCTCTTACACTGACGTTCGTGGTCATATGTAACATGTGTGGTGCAATTGTCATTTCCGCACGTAGGCGCACCGACGCGTGTTTGCGTGTGTCTGTGCGTGCACATGGGGGCAGGGACTTCAACTTAAAATGTTTTTCTTATGTGACTTTTTTTACACTAACGCTATTGCTATCACATAGGGGGATAGCAAGCCCCCTATGTAATAGCAGATAGGGTGTGACAGG
>NW_017324930.1:0-260 GCF_000935625.1 Nanorana parkeri | reverse complement strand
TCGGCACCAATACTAGTATCAGTATCAGTGCATCCCTAGTATATAGTAACGATATACACGTTACTTCAAACAGCCAACAATGTGTCCTGAGCATCACGAAGGTGCAATGTTCCTCCTATCACTATACAGGAGCCAAGATATATTTTGGCTGCCGGCCTGGTGCTGGCTCTCCACTCTCAGGCAGCAACTTCACGTCTCCGAGCGTTCTCGCAGATTGACTTAAACAACTCCCAATGTGATCGATAGAATCCAGCTGCCTG
>NW_017324929.1:0-260 GCF_000935625.1 Nanorana parkeri | reverse complement strand
GGGGTGGGGGGCGGGGCGAGGGGTAGATTAGGCAGGAAGTGACCATCTTGTCCCTCATGTTGATGTGTTGGAAGAAGATATAATGGACAAGTGGAAGGATTTGAGGGACCAAATTGTGATTTCTAGACGACTGGGTCAGAGAAACTCGGGCACTGCAGCTCTCCTGGGATGTTCCCGGTATGCAGGGGTCCAAGGAAGGAAAACCGGTGAATCGGTGACAGGCTCATTGATGGACGGGGGGAGGGAAGGCTCATTGATGG
>NW_017324928.1:0-260 GCF_000935625.1 Nanorana parkeri | reverse complement strand
TCACATCCGCACAACAGTTCATCTCGCATTGACCACATTTTTCTGCGGCCCGGGTTCCTCCCCTCGGTAGCGGATGCACGCATCCTCTCGGCATCATGGTCGGACCACTCTCCGGTATCCCTTCGCTGCTCTTCCCTTTCTCCTACATCCCCTCAATTTAGGTGGCGGTTGAATGACTCCCTCCTCTCTTTCGCCGACTCAGCCCAACACATCCAGATGTGCCTTTCCCGCTTTTTTGCGGAGAATGCACACTCGGTTTC
>NW_017324927.1:0-260 GCF_000935625.1 Nanorana parkeri | reverse complement strand
TGAAACGGCGAAAAACTGCAGTACACCAAAAAGTCAATAAAGACGCGTTAAAAGCCCCCACAGGTCATCAATTCAGAGATGCCCTAGAATTATTGCTCTCACTCCGGTGTGCGCGGCGATACCCAACATGTGTAGCGCGTTCGTCGTTTTCATGCGTAGGCGCACCCGACGCTTGTTTACATGGCGACGCGCGTGCTGGCGGGGGACTTTTACATTTTGTTTTTTTATTATTAGATTTATTTTATTTCATTTTAATTTTA
>NW_017324926.1:0-260 GCF_000935625.1 Nanorana parkeri | reverse complement strand
TTATAGCGTATACCATATGTCTGGGATTTCAGTTTATTTTGTAAGTTATAGGTTACAAAATACAAGGAGTGAAATACAATTTTAGTGTGGAACAATTTTAAAATGTGGTATTTTTCTCCTACCTTTAATAGACTCCTTGGCCTTATATTTTTTTTATAATTTTTTTAACAAACATATTTTTTCAAACTTTTAAACATTTTTCAAACTTTGTATTTTTCATTTTTTCTTTAACCCCTTCGTGACTGACGACATACAGTGTA
>NW_017324925.1:0-260 GCF_000935625.1 Nanorana parkeri | reverse complement strand
GGCCCCTCACACAAGTACTGGCTGTACCCCCCTGATGGCGGCCCTGGCCAGGGATTCGGATCGTGACCCCCCCCATTCACTTGCGTGACCCCATTTGGGGTCACGACCCACACTTTAAGAAGCAATGCAGTAGAGACCCTGTAAGATGTACTCCAGAAAACTGACATTACCTGCTTCTGTATGAATCTGAAAATCAGAGTTAGGAGCATTGAAACCTCCCTGACCAACCACTAGGAGGTTTGTAGCCAGTGGTGCATACT
>NW_017324924.1:0-260 GCF_000935625.1 Nanorana parkeri | reverse complement strand
GCAGCGAAGACACAGGTAAGTATTAACCCTTTCAAAAAGTTTTTTTTGTTTTTGTTTTGCTAGCAGTAGATATATGGAAAAAAAGTGAGTGTTTAATAACCCTTTAAGTCCCCCGTCCCTGCATGCACACATATATAAACGTAAATACGCCACACATTACATATTGCGGCACGAACGTCGAAGTGAGAGTAATAATTGTAGGGCTATCAATCACTATTCACACTAAACTGATGAGCGGTAAAAGCTTTCAAAGCGTCGCC
>NW_017324923.1:0-260 GCF_000935625.1 Nanorana parkeri | reverse complement strand
AGCTGGCTGCGGGCCACATAGTACCGGCTTGCGGGCCGCAACTGGCCCCCGGGCTGGTGCTTTGAGTGCCCTGATCTAGTGAGACATCTGAACTGTGAGTAATCACTGAACACTGTAATCTAATAGGAATACTTCATGAAGACTATACTCCAATTAGACATCTGAAATGTGAGGAACCCGTTAAGACTTTACTGTAGAGGGACATCTGAACTGTAACCCATGATTTCTATACCCTACTATAGGACCAACAGACATGGAGG
>NW_017324922.1:0-260 GCF_000935625.1 Nanorana parkeri | reverse complement strand
TAATCCGCAAAAATTGTCCTGTGGGGATTCCTTGTTTTTGTCATAGGGGGTGATGACTTGTCGCATGGAGAAGTGTATTGGCCGCCATCCCTTTCCTGAATGTTTTAGTAATTAATCTCCCTGTAACGGTTGTAATTCTGAGGTCTAAAAAGGTAATTTCTAAGGGGCTATGGGAGAAAGTTAATTTAAAATTTCGTTCATTAATATTTAGTTCTGTGCTAAATTTCTTCAAATCATCCTCAGTGCCCTGCCATATTACC
>NW_017324921.1:0-260 GCF_000935625.1 Nanorana parkeri | reverse complement strand
TTTAACCCTTTAGTGAATGGGTAGGGGTACACAAGGGGGGGGGGCGCATCTGGGTGCCCCTGTATTAAAGGAGTACCCTGATGTGAATAACTCTCCTGCCCAGACCCCAACAACCAACGCCTCAGGGCTTGTGGGGAATAGGGCTCGCTCCCAGTGCTGAGGGCATGTGGCCTGGTATGGGAAAAAGAGGAAGAAGTGGGGGGCGCTCGCTCGTCCTTACCTTTCTGGCCCTGCCAGGCCTATGCTCGGATCAAGGGTCT
>NW_017324920.1:0-260 GCF_000935625.1 Nanorana parkeri | reverse complement strand
GTTCCACCACAGCTGGAGGGCCGGAGTTTGGCTACCCTTGCCCTAAGGGCTTACAATCTAAGAGAACTTCGAAAGAGAACTAAAGCCAACATTTTGTTGGCTTTAGTCTTCTTTTGGGTCACCGGGGGACATTTACAAATGTGACCCAATGTCGGCATATAGCATGCTACTGCAGGAATCTGTTCTATTGTTTTTTTTGTTCAGCCCGTGTATGGCCAACTTAAGTATTGGGAAGAGTACATTTTACTCTCCCAATACTT
>NW_017324919.1:0-260 GCF_000935625.1 Nanorana parkeri | reverse complement strand
GCCCCTCCCACAATGGTGAGATTTCCCCCAGTAGTTTGTGATCTTATCAGTGGAGTTCCCCCAGAAAATATGACGGTTCAGTTTGTCATCAGCGGTGATATGAAATGTTCCAGATTTTAGGTGGAGTGTCCCTTAAATTTTTCACACTGCAGATTTTCTGGGTGCGGTGACACTAAGTTGCGTCTTGTCCTGAGATAACCCGGCGCCGGGCGCTCGTCTCTTCGCTCTCCTTACACACAAATTGAATTAGTAAAATGTGC
>NW_017324918.1:0-260 GCF_000935625.1 Nanorana parkeri | reverse complement strand
CTCTGTACAGCACTGCGGTATATGTCAGAGCTATATACATGGGGGGGAGGGGGGACATTGCTCAGCCTAATGCTTTATATGGCTGAATGGGGCGGAGCATCTTTTTATGGCTGGGTAGAGAGGAGATGGCGGCCCTGACGTGGTATTTCCGCATTCCGTGTCACATCGACCTCGGGGGCCCCGTGACATTGTTCTACAGATATTCATCCTGCTGACCTATGACCCTCGTCAATGGGACTGTCTGTGGATGACCTCATCCT
>NW_017324917.1:0-260 GCF_000935625.1 Nanorana parkeri | reverse complement strand
ACCTGGGTCGCTATGGCATCTCATGCTGCTGGCTGTTACTGGCGGCTGTGAGGGGGAACGCGCTGCTGTCCATATCACTGACAACCAGTGATCTGTGCAGTGGCGCATTCCACCTCACAGCCGCTGCTGAGTCAGTGGAGAAGGCCAGGGCTCTGCGGCGGCAGCAGAGGAGGGAGAGGGGCCCGTGGCGGAGGTGGAGGAGGCCAGGCGGCTGTGGAGGCGGTGGAGCCCACTGGCAACTGAGGAGGAGGCAGACATGG
>NW_017324916.1:0-260 GCF_000935625.1 Nanorana parkeri | reverse complement strand
TATTCTATCTCGGATCTATACCCAGGCCTGCAGCGCACTTAAATCCCACAACTATCCTCATCCAACATCAAGGAATGGTCAAGAGACTTTCCAACACCGGATTTGGTGGAGAGTATTGTGGAAGGATATAATAGGATTCGCAGACTGGTGGTTAATGAAAATTGGAGGGAGACCCAGTTTAAAATTATGCACCGGGGCTATGTGGCGTACTTCCGGCCACCCGGACCAACACCACAGCAGTTGGTATCACTGTGCCCGAA
>NW_017324915.1:0-260 GCF_000935625.1 Nanorana parkeri | reverse complement strand
GGCCCGATCCTCTGAATGAAGCCATCGCCCCGTACGGAGAGGTCGGAGGTCACATGACGGAGCCACACACTCATCATCCGTCCAATCAGATGACCAGACACAGACGGGGGTCCCGGGGGGACAGGAAAGTGCAGACAGAAGAGAGAAAACATGGCCGACACTCACATCGCGGGTTCTCGTGCTCCTCCACATTCCACGTGGTGCTGAGGCTCTCCCGCACATACGGACTACACGTGATCTCCCCCTGATCCCATCCCCTG
>NW_017324914.1:0-260 GCF_000935625.1 Nanorana parkeri | reverse complement strand
CTTATGCCTCTGAATAGAGTAAGGCGGCGAGAGTGCTGCTTCACATCATACCCCATGCGTTGTTTTGCGGGTGACTTTGGTAGTAGCTGCAGGCAAGGATCTACAGCTGTTAGATAATGCAATGAAGTATGAGGATAAGCACAGTCAATTGAATAAGCACTCGGCTGTAGCATAGGCAGAGTTAATGCAGTGAAGTATGGGGATAAGCACAATCAAATGAACAAGCACTTGGCTGCAGCATAGGCAGAGTTAATGCAGTG
>NW_017324913.1:0-260 GCF_000935625.1 Nanorana parkeri | reverse complement strand
CGCTCCCTCCAAGTTTCACTGTGTGCAGAGCGGAGCAGCCACCTGCCACTGAGTCCCGCCGCTGACTAGAACTCCTGCCGCTGACTCCCGGTACCGCGTCACTTCCTCCGATCACAGAGCCGCTCTCCCCTCACTGCAGCATGATACAGCAGACCACTCCAACGGGGAGCTCGGCGCTCCCCAGTCACCGGCCTGTCCACTGCTGAAGCCATCACACAAACGCCCGGCCGGCCCGAATCCTTGGCCACGCCCATCCCCAG
>NW_017324912.1:0-260 GCF_000935625.1 Nanorana parkeri | reverse complement strand
TTTTTTGCAAAAGTTGTAATGTCCCTTTAAATATCAGCTGTGATTGTCCTTTATAAAGATAAATATTTCTATACAGGTACGGCAGCATTTGTATTGAGTTTCTGTTTATTCTCTCCACAGGGGGCTGAAAATGCCATGTCACAAAAGACTGTCCCTTGCCTCGGGCACTCTCCTCCTTGTGAGGTAGAAAGAAGGGGGGCATCACCATACTAAATTCACATACTGTAATCTGATTGGATAAAGCCACCCCTCCTATGTGT
>NW_017324911.1:0-260 GCF_000935625.1 Nanorana parkeri | reverse complement strand
ATGTAATAATAATAATTATAAGTGATTTATGCATGCTAAACAGTGACTCTGAAATCAATCTATAAATGCTGCTTGCAAAATACACGTTACCACTTTGATAAAAATTCCAAATAGAATGGACAGCACATTTAAATGTGCTGTCCATTCTATTTGGAATTTTTATCAAAGTGGTAACGTGTATTTTGCAAGCAGCATTTATAGATTGATTTCAGAGTCACTGTTTAGCATGCATAAATCACTTATAATTATTATTATTACAT
>NW_017324910.1:0-260 GCF_000935625.1 Nanorana parkeri | reverse complement strand
TAGAAAAGGATTTGTATTGTTTATACTATATAATATTTTTTGTATAGTATATATTTATGATGTTTTTTACTTATTTGGGTATATTCTTATCTGTTGTTTTGATATGTGCTATCATGTTATTACATGTTGTTCCTATTTTAAATGTTTGTTCTTATTTGTCCCAGTATGTTTTCTTTTATATATGTGGTTCATGTATTTTAGCAGATTCAATGATTTGCTTCTTACATCTATCCGGGAACACTGCTGTGCCTGCATATTGG
>NW_017324909.1:0-260 GCF_000935625.1 Nanorana parkeri | reverse complement strand
CGCAAAATTACTCAACCACTCCCTTGTTATCTCTCGTCTTGTCTAATGCAACTCCCTCCTCATTGGCCGACCTCTACACAGGCTCCTCCCCCCTTCAGTCTATCATGAATGCAGCTGCTAGACTCATCCACCTAACCAACCGCTCAGTGTCTGCAAACCCCTCTCTGCCAATCTTTGCACTGGCTTCCATCCCCACCGCCCTCTGCCAATCCCTACACCGGCTTCCATCCCCCGCCCCCCTCTGCCAATCCCTGCACTGG
>NW_017324908.1:0-260 GCF_000935625.1 Nanorana parkeri | reverse complement strand
GATGGACTACAATCTCACATTTAGTTTACTAATTTATATTAACCATATAGTCTATTCCTTGAGCCATCACCTCTGTGAGGCGAGTGTCTGAGCTGGTGGCCTTATCTTGCAAAGAACCTTTTTTTATTTTTGCAATTACCAGGAAGGAAAAGGCAAAGCAATTGCATTTTTAAATAAAGAAAACAATCATGTAAATAATTATGTCTGTAAAAACTCTACGGTGTCTATTCACTAAGCTGCCGAAGGATCTAGCCGTAGCT
>NW_017324907.1:0-260 GCF_000935625.1 Nanorana parkeri | reverse complement strand
TTAGCTGCTGTTTTCCAAATCAACTCCCACTGTTCCCTGGTAATCGGATTGCCCAGTGTTTGTTCCCATTTCACCATATACCGGTGGCTAACCAATTGTTCGGGTTTGGGAACCAGCAGCATTTGGTAAATAGTTGAAATCATCCCCTTAGTGGATGGAGATGTTATACATATTGATTCAAAGGGGGTTCTTTTACAAAACACCAGGTTATTAGTGATTGTTTGGGCAAAGTGTTTAATTTGGAGATATGGGAATAGAGT
>NW_017324906.1:0-261 GCF_000935625.1 Nanorana parkeri | reverse complement strand
TAGGACGAGGAGGCAATGGAATAGGGAGGAGGAAGAGGCACGTAAATAAGTGATTCATCTAAAGCAGGGGTGCCCACAATTTTTGTGTTAAGTTCTACTTTTTAAATGACGAGCTAAATGAGATCTACGAACGAATAAAAAACCTCCCTCGCTCTCTCTCTCCTGTCTGTCTCTCCTTGCTCATCCCCCTGTCTTTCTCTCCTCTCTCACCTGGCTGTCTTTCCTCGTTTTCTCTCCTGTCTGTCTCTCTTCGCTCTCTTG
>NW_017324905.1:0-261 GCF_000935625.1 Nanorana parkeri | reverse complement strand
GGTATTAAATACAAAAGCAAAATATAAAATATAACACTTCACACAATTGGCACAGATGTGAGTTTGCAGAGGTACAGACAATATTTTCTAATAATTTAAGAAAAAATAATATGTTTTGTTAAAATTTCTGCTAGACTTCTATTTGTCCGCATTTTTTTATCTGAGCCCACGTTGTTCTTAGAGGTTAACTGTTATTTTTTTATTCCAAATTGCTGGAGAATTAAGTCCGATATTCCAAATTGCTGGAGAATTAAGTTTGAC
>NW_017324904.1:0-261 GCF_000935625.1 Nanorana parkeri | reverse complement strand
CCACCTTTGTGTGATTCAGCTCCTCCTGTTACATTCTCTATAATGTAAAGTTATTATCACATCCAGACCTGGTCTAGTGCCAAGAATCGGCCTCTCAGTATCTTATGTTTTGTTTCACAGAAAGTAAAAAGACGGGAAAAGTGAAACAAACATTTTGAGGTGACAGAACACAAATAACAAATCACACAATAGACTGACACAGGAACACAAAGACAAAAGAACAATAAATGATACGACATAAACTACCCGAAATACACTAAA
>NW_017324903.1:0-261 GCF_000935625.1 Nanorana parkeri | reverse complement strand
AGGTCCCACAATGTCACTAGGATTCGCCACTGTTAGCGGGGGGGGGGCACATAATTGCCCCCCTGTAGTGACGCCACATACGTTTTTTCTGCACATTGCCAGCAGGCAAAGATGTGAATCTGTATAGTGTACAAAAGGCACCTTTTGAATATATTATCTAAGCTTATGGAAATTATTACACAAGTGTTTACTAAAATTTGTCTAATATTTCAGATCAATCTGAAATAGCCAATAGCAGGCTTTGTTTATTTCTCACCCACT
>NW_017324902.1:0-261 GCF_000935625.1 Nanorana parkeri | reverse complement strand
CATAACCCTAACACTAGCCCTAATGCTATCCCTAACCATAACCCTACCGGTAATACTAGTCATAACCCTAGCCCTAATGCTATCACTAACCATAGCCCCAACTAACCGTAAAGTTACCACAGTAGTATAACGATATGTCCCCCCCGCACTCCTCACAGCATCTAGGACCAATAGCTTGTAGTGATAATCACGGATGGAGCCGTGTACATCAATCAGTAGAAAACAAAGATCACCAGCACTCGGAGAATGACGGTCAAAATT
>NW_017324901.1:0-261 GCF_000935625.1 Nanorana parkeri | reverse complement strand
GTTTGAATATAATTCATCCGTGTATATAGAATTATATAAGGTGTATAAATCAAATGATTATCCTAATAAGCAATCATGTGCATATAATAAATAAACCACACTTACAAGTGAATCGTGAAATGAATAAAGTATTAATCATGTGAGTAAATCAATAATCAAAGAGGGTATAATGGCCAAAATGTGAAAAGCTCGAATGGTGTGAGTGACAATCTAATAATGTGAAGCTGAAATGTGTGCGTACTTAAACATATGTGAAATGTA
>NW_017324900.1:0-261 GCF_000935625.1 Nanorana parkeri | reverse complement strand
TTATTATTAGATTTATTTACTTTGATTTTAATTTTAAAAACAGTTTTTTTTTGGTTGTTTTACTTTTCTTTGACTGCTATCACATGGGTGGGCTTACAAGCCCCCCCCATGTGATAGCAGATGGTGGTGACAGGTACTCTTTAAGGTGATGCTGGGGGTCCAAAAGACCCCCAGTGTCACCTTTAAACTGCAAATAAGCTATTGAAGTGCAGATCGCACGTCAATAGCTTAAAGCTGGGCTGCAGGAGCCCAGAACTGACA
>NW_017324899.1:0-261 GCF_000935625.1 Nanorana parkeri | reverse complement strand
GCACAGGCACTGATACATACCCCCCTGCACAGGCACTGATATATATGTAATATGAGGATCTCTTTGTTCCCTCAGCACTGATCATCACCTTCTATGTCATCTTCTACGCCTTCCTCACGGCTGTCTTCACTCTCAGTATGTGGGTGATGCTGCAGACCATCGATGAGTATAATCCGAAGTATGCGGATCGACTGGCCAATCCTGGTAAGTAAGACTCCCCCCATACCATCCTCAGCCCTGGAGTACCTCCAGTACCTCCAT
>NW_017324898.1:0-261 GCF_000935625.1 Nanorana parkeri | reverse complement strand
CCGGGCCCTGTGGGGGCCCAACCATCACTTCCAGGACCCCTCGTTCTTCTTAATGACATCGGCTGTATGTTTGGGGTGGTTGCCCTGCTGCAGAATATATTTGGGGACAATCACGCGCCTCCCTGGTGGTATCACATGATGGAGAAGTATCGGCTTGCATCTCTCAGCATTGATCCCGACCAAATCTCAGACTCCATTGGCAGAAATACAGCCCCAGACTTGCAGGGATCCTCCACCGTGCTTCACAGTTGGTGCAGACAC
>NW_017324897.1:0-261 GCF_000935625.1 Nanorana parkeri | reverse complement strand
CGAACACACGAACTAGCGATGTTCGAGTCGAACTTACGTTCGACTCGAATATCGAGCCCAACCCTTGTTGTAACATCTGTAAGTTAAAAGACACCAGCAAAATGCTGTGATTTCCATCTACTGTGACTGCATTTCTCTGTACTTGAGAGAAAGCAGCAAATTAATTAATGATTAGCAAATTAGGCAAAGAGCATTATGTTTCTGCTGAATATATGCACAGAGATTTGTATGGTTTGTCAACACCATATTGACAATAATCCT
>NW_017324896.1:0-261 GCF_000935625.1 Nanorana parkeri | reverse complement strand
GGGCCCCCACCATCCCTGTGCCGGGTTCCGGGGTCTGTACATTATGAGGGGTTCAGTGATCTCTCTTTTCCTTCCAGTATTGCCTTCACCAGACACCATCTCTGAATGGGACGATGGGACAGATGCCTCTGCCTGCTGACACTCTGTAAGTCCCTGATTGGTCGGCTTGGTTTAGATGCCCCCTGTGTGTCCTCACGTTGTACTGCACCATGGAAATGTCAGAGATATATTATGCAATAGAAGTGCTGAGAAGTATAATCC
>NW_017324895.1:0-261 GCF_000935625.1 Nanorana parkeri | reverse complement strand
TGTGACAGTTTCACACGTCAGCTCCAACTATGAGGCTGAGTGATACTCACTCCCCTCATAGTTCTCCTTTAAGCTAGGTGGGGAAATAACATATACCAATATACTCTTAACGACCAGTGACATTGGTGGAGCATGATGGGGAACTCTGAGAGCCTAGTTCCCCATCAGGGCTGCCTCTATTGTGATTTCAGGTAGAAAGTGGGACGTTTTTTAGATATGTTGTGTGAATGGGAACATATAGCAAATATATTGTGGTGTTTC
>NW_017324894.1:0-261 GCF_000935625.1 Nanorana parkeri | reverse complement strand
CTATCTAACATTAACTTCTATGCCCCATTGGGGCGGCACAGTAGTCGAGTAAAGCCCAAAGTCATGGAGGGGTTTGCTCAGAATCCTGCATCCTTACATGCAAGTAGTCCCTTCACAAAAAGTCCTGCTCCCATCCCAGTGACATAGCTGACATAAATATTCAGCTTCTACATCTTGGTGTGCCTGGTTCTGTGCAAAACAACAGAAATATCCCAGCACACTTACCAGCCAGCCTGCAACAAAACAAATTGCCCTGTCTAA
>NW_017324893.1:0-261 GCF_000935625.1 Nanorana parkeri | reverse complement strand
CCTCAATTTAGACATATTTACTGTTAAGATAATTGACAGACGGGAGGTCACCGGGAGGGCCCCTTGATTGATAGTTATGCCCCTGTCTTAGCACTTTGCAGTGTTTCAGTATTAAGGCCCGTCTGCCTTTACTATGGTATTAGGGGGTCCAGATAATTTTTGTGATCATGTTTATCTATGTTAATATATTTAATAGTTTAGCTGTCATTTGATTAAAAAAGACACTTCTATTTGTATTTTGTTATGAAGGCAAGCAAAAAT
>NW_017324892.1:0-261 GCF_000935625.1 Nanorana parkeri | reverse complement strand
GGTGAGGTGGCAGGACTCCACAGTCTCCAGTGGTGTCCTGCATGTGCGGGTGATGGTCCCCGAATCTAGTCCCCGACCTGGTGGGGCAGGGACGGCCGCCTTTTTGGTTTTGGGCAGCTGCCCTAACTGGTTGTGTGGCTTCCCCACTTGCGCCCTGGAGGGCAGGGTGGGGTGGTCCTGTCTGCCCTGAAAGGGCCAGACCTGCTGCAGGCCGCGGGGCTTGTCAGCTGCTTCTTGGGTCACTCTGCCTGGTGCTGGGGG
>NW_017324891.1:0-261 GCF_000935625.1 Nanorana parkeri | reverse complement strand
TAAATGCCCACTTCATAATGACATTAATGACCCCTTTATAATGGCATTAAATGTCCACTTCATTTTGGTGTTAAATGCCTCCTCCAAATTGGCATTTGCCCCCTTCATAATGGCATTGAATGCCCTCTAATGCCCTCATAATGACATTTAGGGCCCCTTCATAATGGTATTAAATGCCCTCTAAACGCCCCTTTCATAATGGCAATAATCACCTTCAAATTGGTATTAAAGGCCCCTTCATAATGGCATTGATGACCCCTT
>NW_017324890.1:0-261 GCF_000935625.1 Nanorana parkeri | reverse complement strand
TCTCTCTCCTCCCTCTCTCTCCTCCCTCTCTCTCCTCCCTCCCCTCTCTCTCTCTCCCCTCTCTCTCTCTCCTCCCTCTCTTATTTGTCTCTTGATATATTTTCAGGATTATGTTGTTGTAAAGAGACCAGACCGTAACAGCAAGCGCCCATTTATATCCGGAGAGTCCTGCAAGACTCAGAGCCCAGGGACTGTTCCACCTTGTAAAAGAAAGGATGAGCAGAAGATCCTGGAGCTGACCCAGAAGATGATGGAGCTGGT
>NW_017324889.1:0-261 GCF_000935625.1 Nanorana parkeri | reverse complement strand
GACCGCACAGTAGAAACGGTCGCACGCCTTCCATACACTGCGATTGTCGCACGATGGCGAGATTTCCCGCCATTCTCCTATTATGGTTCAGCGTGTGGCCTTCAGACCCAGAAGAGAGAAGCCAACTTCTGATCTTCATACTTCATCCCGCAATGAAAGAACACGGAACCTCCTGGAGAGATCGGACCTCCATTGTCACCACAACGACTTTGTCAATTAAGGGGACACAGGAAGCCACAGCAGGGGCACAGACAACCACAG
>NW_017324888.1:0-261 GCF_000935625.1 Nanorana parkeri | reverse complement strand
TTTTTCTTTCTTCAGTCCTGTGAATTTGGCCCAATACAGTTCAGAATATACAATGCAGGAGACATAACAAACATATATATACACCGTAGTTTGTAGATCCTATAACGTTCACACAAACCGCTTAGAATACACTTATTGTGATTTTTTTTACCACAAACATTTAGCAGAATACATTTTGACCTAACTATATGAAGAATTTTTTTAAAACAGAAAGTAGAAAAAAAATGTTTTCATTTATATATATATAGATCTATCTATCTA
>NW_017324887.1:0-261 GCF_000935625.1 Nanorana parkeri | reverse complement strand
AGTTGTTGTGGGGATCGCTACGCCGCGCTCCAAGCGAGACGTTACATGGGCAACTTATTACAGCGACCTCCTAAGGTAATTTCTTGCACCACCTTTAACAAGTGCTCTTTTATTCTACTTCCTGTCCCCAACTGATGAAAACCCATTCACAGAGGTATAAGGAAGCAGGTTCCCCCAACTCAAGTGTGAGTAGGGAACTTCTCTGGGAAGATGTTCTTTTTATCTAGCAGCTTGGGGCTGGGTTTGTGGTGAACTTTGCAT
>NW_017324886.1:0-261 GCF_000935625.1 Nanorana parkeri | reverse complement strand
CAGTAGGTGAGGGCGAATTGGGGCTTTCAAAGAACTTGTCCCTTTACCCAATCAGGTGGAATTAATTTTAAAGGTGACCCTTGATAACCAATCACTATCTTAAAGGGAACCTGGCAGATTTCCTCCTATCTGTCACTGTTTAGGCTCTTGACTTCAAGCATTCAATTGCTAAAATCACTAGTACTTCCAGGCCAAACACATGACTATCAGGGTTATTCATAAAAGGTGAAGAGTTTAGAGAAGGCAGGAGAAGTGAACAAT
>NW_017324885.1:0-261 GCF_000935625.1 Nanorana parkeri | reverse complement strand
ATCATTTACAATATGATAAATAGTTATATATTTCATTTATTAAAGTAGGCCCTAGATTTTCTAAGTGCGTGGAAGAGAATCTTTGTTATTGATTGCCTCCAGATGTGGTTATTCCTCAAGTCTGAGAAGTTGAGAAAGGTCACGGAAAAGGTCAAGAAAGGTCCTAGGTCAACATTCCAAAAGGATGGATAATTAGGCTGCATATGTAATTGATACTTTTATGTAAGCTGTATTCTGTTTATTTTAATATTTTTTGGGATT
>NW_017324884.1:0-261 GCF_000935625.1 Nanorana parkeri | reverse complement strand
ACAATATGTGTGATTCTAACACAGCCTAGCTCAAGGCCAGTTCATATCTCGTAGATGACACTTCTCACCAACCAGAACCGGAGAAGTATAACTTCCTGGCTGTTTTGTAGTGATTGTGTTTCTCACGATTTAGCTGAGAAATGTGTGGGATAAGTTTCCAAGAAACATTTCTGAAAGTTTTTGTCCAGAACTCATAACTCAAGTTCCATTTAGATCTGTTAATACAAAATGGCTTTCAGGATGCCATCTTATAATATGTAA
>NW_017324883.1:0-261 GCF_000935625.1 Nanorana parkeri | reverse complement strand
TTGTTTGGTGTGGTCACATATTTGGTCCTCCTGTATAGACATCTGCATGCGGTATGGGGACACCCGTGCACGGTATCGTGATAGTGGTCTTCCTCTGGTGGTTGGGTGCAATAACACCATATGGCATTATGTTTACTTCCTTAACACCCATACATTGGATGATAGCAAGCACCTCTGTGGTTTACTGGGGTGATGGAGTTCGAAGTGGGGGAGCCAAGGTGTACTGTATATGTTAAATTCTGATCTCAATCCAGACACCCA
>NW_017324882.1:0-261 GCF_000935625.1 Nanorana parkeri | reverse complement strand
GCAAAGGGGGATCACGCCTCAGGGTATAGAGAGACTCTCTATTTCCAGTGCCAGAACGCATTCAGTGAACAGACACAAAACAAACGTGAAAGTCATGGCAATACAGGCAAACAATGAGTATAGCTCAACACCGTATATAGAGTAAATTGTATAACAATTAGGAATCCATCGTTACTAAATAAAGTACAATAAAGAGATGGAGCTTCAACATCAAAGTCCAGGAGCTTAAACATATAGTCACTCCTATAGTTGCCATAATCA
>NW_017324881.1:0-261 GCF_000935625.1 Nanorana parkeri | reverse complement strand
ACTAGTAGGTCACCCTGATCATTTTAATCACGTTTGTAATCTAAAGCATTGGATATTCCCAGCGCACTAGATACAATAAAAGACTGTGTGGTGCCGTCAAGGCTGCACTGTGAAATTCTCTAGAATGGGGTTGAAATTAAGTGTTTAACACTGCTGGGTAATACACTTGGGGGATTGTTAGGGGCTACAAAGGACAACTTTACTAAAGGTGAAGTTGTCCTTTGAAGCTGACATGCTCAACATTTATTATGGTCTGGTCTT
>NW_017324880.1:0-261 GCF_000935625.1 Nanorana parkeri | reverse complement strand
TTTTTATATGTTACTTTTATTTTTTTTTATTTATATTTTTTATTTTTTGCACTAATTGTTATTGCTATTACATAGGGGATAACAATGCCCCTATATAATAGCAAAGGCACACTGACAGGTCCTCTTTATGGAGACATTAGGGGTCTATAGGACCCCTAATGTCACCTGTGGACCCCAAATGAAGCTGATAAAGCAGAGATCTGCTTCATCAGCTTTTTTCCTCTGCCTATAGCAGCCAGATGACTGACAGGTGAATGCGGA
>NW_017324879.1:0-261 GCF_000935625.1 Nanorana parkeri | reverse complement strand
TTGCACTTTTTAACACACTGAAAGGAATCTATTAGATAATTTACATCCCTTAGCATATGAACTTCAAAAAAACAACTGAGAACTGTACGGTCTCAGTTAGCTCTCAAATAAGCCATGCTGTGATAGGTTGATTATAAATGTATTTCCAAAAATAGTTTTATAACTGAGTTTTCACCTATGCAGTGAATATAAGTTATATATATTAACACAGATAATGTGATGGCCATGCTCAGTTTTAAAGGGAATTTATAGTTTGTTTTT
>NW_017324878.1:0-261 GCF_000935625.1 Nanorana parkeri | reverse complement strand
GCCCAATCAAGGAATCTCACTCCATGTGGCTGGCCCAATCAGCACTGTCATGATCCTGTTTGAGGTATGACTCCGGATCGGATGTGTCACAGGAATGTGCGGACTCTGGTTTGTGGTGGAGTTCTACTTTAATATCTCGGGAGCGGGGAGACTCCGCAGAGTGACAACGTAGCAGATATAGAACGCAACGAGCGCCGGATGACATGGACCAGACCGGACCGGACCAGACAGGACGGGACCAGACAGGACGGGACCAGACAG
>NW_017324877.1:0-261 GCF_000935625.1 Nanorana parkeri | reverse complement strand
GCAGCAGTTGAAAATCAAATCAATGGGAAATGAGTTGCCGGTATCTGGAGCCGTCAACTAATTTCCCTGCTGGCTCCAGGCAGGGATCTACGACTCCAAGGATTGCCGCTGCTGTCCCCCGCTTGAGACAAGAACTCCAGCGGGGGGGGCGGAGGAGTGAGCGTCGGCTGGCGGGGAGAAGCCGCAACTTTCGGGATGGCCGAGCGGTGAGGAGAACACTGCCGCTGTCATCCTGCCAGTTTCCGGATGACAGCGGCTCTG
>NW_017324876.1:0-261 GCF_000935625.1 Nanorana parkeri | reverse complement strand
ATTCCTCCTACTCTCCGCTGTGAAATCCTGAAACTCACCCATGATGCGCCTCTGGCAGGTCATCCGGGTATCAACCGAACCCTGGACCTCCTCTGCCGCCACTTCTGGTGGCCAGAGATGGAAAAGACCGTCCACCAATACGTATCTACATGTGACGTATGTGCAAGGTCAAAACATGGGTCCAGGCCCCCATTCGGCCTTCTTACCAGCTTACCCATACCCGGAAGACCTTGGGAAGCGATCTCTCTGGACTTTATTGTC
>NW_017324875.1:0-261 GCF_000935625.1 Nanorana parkeri | reverse complement strand
GTTGAAAGGTAATGCGAGGAATCTGACACTGCACTGTTGCATTTCTGTTGTTTAGTACCAGTCTTGCCACTCTTCGTTCTGCCCTAACATTGACTAGTCGTTGACGGCCACAATTCGCACGTTCAGACCCAGATTTTCGGCTGATAGTCCAGTCTTTAAACACTTTAACAACAGCTGCTCTTCAACATTTATTGAATTCTGCTGTTTTGCTGATATTTGATCCATGGCTTGAGCACCAACAATCATCCCACGTTCAAAGGC
>NW_017324874.1:0-261 GCF_000935625.1 Nanorana parkeri | reverse complement strand
ACGATTAATCGAGAAATTAATCTTTCATTTTCACAGCCCTAAACATATAACATAATAAATATATAATTCCATTCTGTGCGCACCAAACGCATTGTCAAACCCAGATATTACCCTGTGAATGTAGCAGTGACATCATCACTGTGCTGTACATAGCTTGTGCAGAGAGCACAGCCAGCAGGCTCCACCCACTACAGAAATCTACAAGGAGAGAGAGCAGCATTGAGCTGTGTTTATTACAGGAGGGGGCGGAGACAAGACCAG
>NW_017324873.1:0-261 GCF_000935625.1 Nanorana parkeri | reverse complement strand
ATGTATTAAAGTTAATTACAAGGGTTTGGTTACAAATATGTTTACGGGTGGGTATATTTTAGGTATGTTAATAAAACAAGGCTGTCCCCTGGACACCATACAGCAAAAAAAAACCTTGAAGTAACGGTGGTGCTCGCAGTGATGGAGCCGTGCGTACCACAGTACAACAGTAGATAACAATGAAGATCACCAGCACTTGAGATGAAATCCATCCAAAATTTTCTTTTTATTAAAGAAGCACGTCGCAACAGCCAACGTTTT
>NW_017324872.1:0-261 GCF_000935625.1 Nanorana parkeri | reverse complement strand
CTCCCAGTGCCAAGAGCATGTGGCCTGGTATGGTGGGGGGGGGGTCCCTCCTAAAATTCCTACCAGACCTAAAAGGGTCTGGTATTGTTGGGGAGGGGGAACCACAATTTTTTTTTCTATAAATGTCAGTTTTGCTGCAGCAGGCTCTTTACATCGTACAGATGCGCTACTTTACAGGCAGTTTAAGGGGACCCATAGGCATGATATTTAAAGGAATTTGTTTTTAATTTTTATTGTTTCACTTTAAGCAATGTTAAAATC
>NW_017324871.1:0-261 GCF_000935625.1 Nanorana parkeri | reverse complement strand
ACTGTAAAGCTTTCTCGCACAGGGCCTAAGGCCGGCCCTGTTCCAAGTGGACTCCTTTTTCTTCCAATGGGGAATTGTGTGTGTGCGTGTGTGTGTGGGGGGGTTCAGTTGCTTATACCAGATAGGGCCTTACGATGAACAGTGCTTTGAGGGAACTTACTTTGCAGTTCCAGCAAGTCCAAAGTACAGTTTCCTGCATCAACTCTCTCTCCACTCAATTGCCTTTTTTGGAAGCTTTTAGGTCATAGGATCTACTCAGGT
>NW_017324870.1:0-261 GCF_000935625.1 Nanorana parkeri | reverse complement strand
GACACGTGGGACATGACTGATACTCCTCACTGTAAAACATGAGAAATCGAGACATGACACCCCTATCTAACTGACTAAAAGAAAAGAGAAAAGGAGGGGGTGTTCGGGTACTGTAACCTAACACTTTACGTAGTACATCCTTGAAAACGGGCGCTAACGCCACTGAAAAAACGTGGGACGCTGAAACTGCAGGCTTCCTAGACCAAACACCTGGGTGGGTGGTGTTCGACCAGATATGCAGATGACCTAACCATCAGTATA
>NW_017324869.1:0-261 GCF_000935625.1 Nanorana parkeri | reverse complement strand
TACAGCTTGGAGTTAGGACAATATGCATAAAAATGGTGATTGGTCAAAATACTCGCTTGCCTAATAGTTATGCACACAATGTATTATATATGATGATTCATTCAGACTTTAAACATTTATATATGAAGTATTTCTAATTGGTTACATTTATTTAAGCCAACATTTTATATTTAATGGTCCTGTAAGGACATACATATATTAATCTTTTGCCACAGTTATGTATGCTTGTTTACTTAAATCTTACCACAATGCACATCTAAA
>NW_017324868.1:0-261 GCF_000935625.1 Nanorana parkeri | reverse complement strand
GTAGGGGATCTAAACACCTGGTCTTCAAGCAGTTAAAGTGAAAACAAAGCCACCTTTAGAAATGTTAAGCAATGGTAATCTACAAACACATACTTCTAGATAATTGCAGGCTTTTTTCCCCCATACCTTGTTTTTATTTTTTCCCCTATATTCTTCTCACAGTGGCCATATTTGCTAAGGGGAGATGAATCCACATCCCTTTACTTCCAGGAACTGTCTCACATGTGACCATTTACATCATCTCAGGGGAGGAAAATGCCT
>NW_017324867.1:0-261 GCF_000935625.1 Nanorana parkeri | reverse complement strand
TGAGGGTAAAAGGTAGACTGTGGTCTGAAGGGAGTGGCTCTAACTTCTGGATCCATAAAGGGAAGGGACTCGGGAGTGAGCTCATATCCGTCCCAGAGTTCTTCCAGGTCTCTGGCTGCCTGGTCATCTGAGGAAGAGTCTAGCTCAGCAACTGCTGGAACTGTCATAATTGATTGGTGTGTGGGTTTGGCGTTTTTTTGAAGAAAATGGCGGTGGAGCGTAAGCTTACGAATATATCTATGGAGATCTAAAAAGATCGCA
>NW_017324866.1:0-261 GCF_000935625.1 Nanorana parkeri | reverse complement strand
CGGGGGGTCACTTGAAGCAGCCTGGGCAAATCCCAGGAGCCAGGTCGCCAATCCTCCCTAAAAATGGCAGCCGGCGCCGAACCTATGAGGTGTTTTCTAATGTTTATCAATGGAGCTCCTCAAAAATCCTGCTGGCTCCCGGATTGGACAGACCGGCTCCTGAATTCCATATTTATTTCTCCAGCACCCCACAGCAATGGCCGGGGACGTTCAGAACAAGCGGGGACGAGTCATATTTATTCCCTGACCTTTCTTTGGTTC
>NW_017324865.1:0-261 GCF_000935625.1 Nanorana parkeri | reverse complement strand
GGATTGGGGTTATGGTTGGGTTATGATCATGGTTGGGTTAGCCTCAGGATGAGAGCTGGGTCAGGATTGGGGTTATGGTTGAGTTATGATCACGGTTGGGTTAGGCTCAGGATGAGTGCTGGGTCAGGATTGGGGTTATGGTTGGGTTATGATCATGGTTGGGTTAGGCTCAGGATGAGTGCTGGGTTAGGATTGGGGTTATGATCATGGTTGGGTTAGTCTCAGGATGAGAGCTGGGTCAGGATTGGGGTTATGGTTGGG
>NW_017324864.1:0-261 GCF_000935625.1 Nanorana parkeri | reverse complement strand
CATGGGTGGCTCATGGGAGAGAATGATAGGCATCACATGTAAAATACTGGACTCTATGCTTATGGATTTGAACTCCACAAGACTTACCCACAAGATCATAACCACCTTCCTGGCAGAAGCATCTGCCATAATCAATACAAGGCCACTTGTTCCAGTGTCTACAGATAAAGAGAGCCCAACCATCCTTACTCCAGCGACTCTTCTTAACCAGAAACTTGGTTCTGTTCCTGTTCCACCTGGAGACTTTAAATCAGGAAATCT
>NW_017324863.1:0-261 GCF_000935625.1 Nanorana parkeri | reverse complement strand
ATTAGGATGAAACCCGTAGGTTGCAAAGAAGGGAGACATCCTGGTGGAAGCACTAACGGAGTTGTTGTATGAGATCTCCGCAAACGGTAGTAGTTGTACCCAGTCATCTTGCAAGTGAGACGTGTAGCAACGGAGGAATTGCTCCAAGCACTGATTTACCCTTTCCGTTTGCCCGTTCGTTTGCGGGTGGTGTGCGCTGGAGAGGCAATGGTCGATGTGCAAGGATTTGCATAGTGCCTTCCAAAATTTTGAAATGAACTG
>NW_017324862.1:0-261 GCF_000935625.1 Nanorana parkeri | reverse complement strand
GTTCATAGGGGCCCCCAGTGCAATGTGTTCATAGGGGCCCCGAGTACGATGCCGGATGTATATCACTCGGATACAATCCCCGATCATTGGAAGGCTTTCTATGTGTGATATGTAGTATGTGATATCTGCACCGTGATCTGTAGTTGACGTGTCCGATGCTGGAACTTGTATCACGGATCTCTCTCTCCGTGTGATTCTTTCATCTGATCAGAGATCAATATCCTCATTTTATTGATCACATGACCGTCTACCTCCGCCGTG
>NW_017324861.1:0-261 GCF_000935625.1 Nanorana parkeri | reverse complement strand
GCCAGGGAACGGTCGGGACTTACCATACTGGGACATTCTGTCCAGATTTTCACAGACATTTCCCCAACTACAATTCAAAAAAGGCGCAATCTGAGGCCTCTGCTCCAGGTGCTAACAGCCAAAGGGATTAAATACAGATGGGCATTCCCTTTCCGTTTATCATTCTTTTTCAGGAATCAGTTATATAACTTTGTTACATATCCTGAAGGAGAAACTTTGTTTTACCAGCTAGGACTGTTACCGGATGCCCCTGGAGTGGGG
>NW_017324860.1:0-261 GCF_000935625.1 Nanorana parkeri | reverse complement strand
TCACTCGGCTGCCCTCGGCAGCTTAGTGAATAGACCTTTATGAGGTTGTTTTGTTTTAATAATATATGGCTATTGTCCCTACTGTTCAAAATACAGCCTACCAAAATCACTTACATACTGTCTGTTGAGTTATTGAAACATATCGTCTTTTTTATGTGAAATATATACACTTAAATTTGGATTTTTGGGCAGCAAAACTGTACGTGGTCTGTCATTTTCAAAATGTGACCTAAAACAAAGTCTTGAAAAATCAGTGTCTAT
>NW_017324859.1:0-261 GCF_000935625.1 Nanorana parkeri | reverse complement strand
GGATAGGTTCTCTTTAGTTTAAAGTAAACCTATCATTTAAATGTATAGCAGAGCCCTACAAAGCTGTAGACATGGAAGATAATTATTCAGCGCCCTGAGTGAGTCTAGTAGCTGAGACCCGTAATCCGAATGCTGACAGACGGGGCAAAAGCACGTAACTTTATCTAATGAGTGATCTGCTGCATGACTTGCAAGAGCTTTTTTCTTGGTGACAGATTCCATTCAACAAAGTATAAACAATGTAACATACCAAGTCACCTC
>NW_017324858.1:0-261 GCF_000935625.1 Nanorana parkeri | reverse complement strand
GAGGAGTTTGATAAAATGATGCAGAATTATAGACTCGCAGTGAGTACCGCAGGGGGAGGAGCTACAGGCCACAGCAGCACTGCAGGCTCCTGGGTAATGTCCCGTGCAGACATGGCAAGAAGAGCTTCTTTTTTTTTTTAAACGTGGCAGACGGGCGAGGATGGTACAGAGGCTTCAGCTGTCAGTGTGTCATTGTTTCCGGGACCCCCAAGTGTCAGTATGTCATTGTTTCCGGGGCCCCCAAGTGTCAGTGTGTCATTG
>NW_017324857.1:0-261 GCF_000935625.1 Nanorana parkeri | reverse complement strand
GCTGATATTGGAAGATAGTATAGTCATCGAAGACTCCATTACTTGATGACCACCCAGCATGATAAACTTCCACTTAATGACACAGGAGACATCCAATGCCGAGTAAACAACTTAAAAAGTGAACTTTGACAAGGTTAACTTTTTCTATCCATTATGGCTTGTTACAATACCAGCACTGAAGTATATCTCATATGTCATTCGGAAAGCAGGTCATCTTGCTTGCTATACAAAACACAAAAATTCCCCAGCCTCAACCTGCCA
>NW_017324856.1:0-261 GCF_000935625.1 Nanorana parkeri | reverse complement strand
ATATTTACATATGAATGGGCGGCACTTTTTACATATGAACACGCCATGGCTCATTCTCCCACAAAAATGACCGTGCGTCGCTGGAGTGTTCGGGTGTCGCTTGAAGAAAAGGTGGCAACCCTAGCCACGCCCGGGACGAGCTGTGTCGGCCGCACAGCTCGCACACCCCTAAGGCCGGCCCTGAGTGGGGGGATTGGTGGAGAGGGGCGGGGAATGGAAGCCAGTGGAGGGATTGGTGGAGAGGGGCGGGGAAGGGATCCC
>NW_017324855.1:0-261 GCF_000935625.1 Nanorana parkeri | reverse complement strand
CGCTTTCAGGATGATATGGCCGTAGGCGCTAATCTTCGCATTCCCACCAACCTCTTTAACTTGGGGATTGCCCAGGTGGCGAGAAGCCGCTAAGAACCAAAGAAGAATAACCAACAGCACCTTGTATCCCCAGGTAGTCTCCCATCCAAGTACTAACCAGGCCCCCACCCTGAAAATCCTCAGGATATCAGACGCTTTCAGAGTCTTGTGGCACTCCAAATCTGCTCCAATGAGCAACAAATAACTATGTGCATTGCATTT
>NW_017324854.1:0-261 GCF_000935625.1 Nanorana parkeri | reverse complement strand
CGTACTTCGTGTTGGCATTGGCGCGGGCCAGATGTTGGTACCTGACAAGACTAACACACAACACAACAGGGGGAAGGGGTAAAGAGAGGTGGGGGGGGGGCAGGCAAGGAAAGCCGGAGAGGAGAAGGAAGAGGGAGGTAAGATTCGGATTGCTCGGAGGCATATAACATCATAGAGGTTCGTGAAGGTAAGTTACAGAGTACAGAGCCGGCGTAAGGCTGAGGAGGGGAAGTACTTGTCAATCCAGGGAGACCAGGTAGT
>NW_017324853.1:0-261 GCF_000935625.1 Nanorana parkeri | reverse complement strand
GAATGAAAATGTAAACATCTAAAGCAGTTATTGTAATAATGGCCCAATATTAACTACATGTGACTCTTTCTGATGCATGTGTTTTATTACAGGGAATGTTTAAGCACCTGTACAGGTTTGATAAATGTCACACTAACTGCTCTATTATTTTGTGCATAGAATAACTTATAATAAACCTGCACCAAATAGTACTTTAAATATATAAGTTCCAATTATTATTTAAAAAATCACCCAAAATTCACACTTTTTTCCCCCCAGTTT
>NW_017324852.1:0-261 GCF_000935625.1 Nanorana parkeri | reverse complement strand
AATATAAAAAATGAAAAAGTTTATAAAAAAAATTAAAATTAAATATTTAAAAAATTTGAAACAATTAAAATAAAAAAAAATTCAGTTTCGGCCTGACAAATTTTTTTATTTCGGTTTAGAAATGTCCATTTCGGTGCACCTCAAATATAAACCTCTTAAAGTTCAAAAATGTCTAATTAAAGCCATTTCATGCAATCTGTGTAGATTTCTGAAGGAAGCAACATGATGGGGGTGATTTACTAACCTAAACACACACACACA
>NW_017324851.1:0-261 GCF_000935625.1 Nanorana parkeri | reverse complement strand
GAGCCCCCTATGGATCCTGCAGAGCCCACCAAAGGGTATTGTACAGCCCACTTGAGACTCTTTGGTCTGTCACCTGATCATTAACTTAGGTGACATCTGCCACTTGTAAACGCCAATTCAGGGATTTAAGCTGCAGGAAAACGCAAATTCCTGATGCAGAAATCCCTAATTGCACCTAAAGATAGAGGCGTGAATGTAGCCTAATACACTTCTACACTACACAACCCCTGTACATATAAAATAATACCCCCCCCCATACAC
>NW_017324850.1:0-261 GCF_000935625.1 Nanorana parkeri | reverse complement strand
GCTAAAGCATTCGACACAGTACCCCACAAACGTTTAATCCACAAACTATAATCTATAGGTCTACATGAACATGCATGTACACGGGTAGAAAATTGGCTGCGAGAACAGATCCAGAGGATAGTGATAAATGGGTAATTCTCTAAGTTGGCAAATGTTCGGAGTGGGGGGGCCCCCGGGTTCAGTCCTGGGACCAATCCTGTTCATCTTATTCATCTATGACAGAGATTGGACTAAATAGCTCAATTTCTTTTTTTGCGGATG
>NW_017324849.1:0-261 GCF_000935625.1 Nanorana parkeri | reverse complement strand
TCCTGCCGACCCCCCCAGATGCTCAACAGCCAATTCTGCAGAGACCTTGAGTGGAATTGCGCCCAGGTAACCGCTGGGATGGCGGACGTCATCAGGCCCACCAGTCGCATGACTGCTCTGATCGATACCTTGCACTGCAATTTCAGTCTTAGTGTCTCCTCTATCAGCAAAGACACTTTCTCTCCCAGCAACGTAATGGTCATATCCTGGGTATTGATCAAATAGCCCAAAAACCTGACCATCTGTGCTGGAACCAGTTGT
>NW_017324848.1:0-261 GCF_000935625.1 Nanorana parkeri | reverse complement strand
GAATTGACAACTTGTTGGGCTTGAACTCATGATTTATAGAGTTCGCACTCTTCAACCAATGATCGGCTCTCGTTGATTCTGCTTTTTGGAATTTTCTAAGGATTTAGCAATTAACATGTGGTGGCGCCATCTTGGAGGCAAAGCGCATGATGTCACATGACGGTGACATCATACGCTGAACAAGCAGCGGCCACATTCCATATCTAAGAGGAAGCTCACGATTGGCATTGTAGCAGATATTTTGATGTTGCAAGTTGTAGT
>NW_017324847.1:0-261 GCF_000935625.1 Nanorana parkeri | reverse complement strand
CACTTTTAGTAGCGCTGCAGAGTCACTTGGTATTTCTTTATGTTTTTATGTTTCTACACCATCTGCATATCCAGCCATTCATTTAACCACCTGGCATCATCTGCAGTTGCTACCTTCTGCCTTACCTTTTGTGCTTATTTGTCGGTAGTAATTAGCTGCATTCAACTGAACTTGTTAATTAATGTTGCAGAGGTCTTTCTGCTTATCCAAGCACTGGAACATCTTTAACCAGTTGCCGTCCGCCCGTTGTAAAAAAACGGA
>NW_017324846.1:0-261 GCF_000935625.1 Nanorana parkeri | reverse complement strand
GATATGTGCGTGGTCGCTCCTAGGAGAAGCTACGGCTTCCCTGGCGGCCATGTTTCCTCCGGAGCAGACGTTTGGAATTGGGGGCTTGTCCGGGACACAGGAAGTGCAGTGTGTCATGTGACGGCGCGTTCCGGGAAAGGGACCCCGATCATGTGTCGTGTTTTGTACGATTGGAATATCTAACTGTTACTTGTAATCGCTGGGTAAGAATTTTTTTTTTTTTTAAATAAAATGTTTTGACAATAAAATGAAAAAAATGTG
>NW_017324845.1:0-262 GCF_000935625.1 Nanorana parkeri | reverse complement strand
CAGCCTGTTCTTCTCTATGGGAGGACACAGCCGTACGCTCACCCAAACTGCACATTCGTGCGGGTGTCCATGCTCGGACGCAGACAGGATCCATCTGGACGCTGAGGTCTCCTCTGTATGCGTGAACGGCCTAAGCAGTGTTACCAGCTAAACATGCCAAAAAGCACATGGCCTGGTCCAGAATTAGGGTTGCCAGTGCATATAAACAGTGCATACAGTATATAGTAGGGTTGCCACCTGTCCAGGATTCACCCGGACAGTT
>NW_017324844.1:0-262 GCF_000935625.1 Nanorana parkeri | reverse complement strand
TATTGTGGAATTACCTCACTGGAGAATTTGGCTCTGACTCACAGGCTATTTTTAAACAAAAAGTCTCTATAGCAGTTTATAGTATGCTAGATATTGTCTCATAAATCCTATATGTAATTTAATGCCAAAAAGGGAGTGTGCAAAAGGAGAATTTTTTTAATTCTTATTGTCGATTTTAAAAAGTTTTCAGTAATTTGCTGGGGCCCCAGATTATTCCACAAATATGTCTTTGGTGATATATTAGCCTTTTAACACATATAAT
>NW_017324843.1:0-262 GCF_000935625.1 Nanorana parkeri | reverse complement strand
AACTATATGCCAGTCAGCTTAACGTCAATAGTGTGCAAAATATTCGAAGCCATAATAAGGGACTACATGCAGGAATTTGTAAATAAAACTGGTAAAACTAGCATCATAAGTATTAACCAACATGGATTCATGAAGTACCATTCATGTCAGTCCAATCTACTGACATTTTGTGAGGAAGTCAGTATTAATCTAGACAGAGGAATACCAGTAGTTTTGGGGTATCTGGACATTGCTAAAGCATTCGATACAGTACCCCACAAAT
>NW_017324842.1:0-262 GCF_000935625.1 Nanorana parkeri | reverse complement strand
TGATACCACCTTCCTCATACCAATTGTATTACATTCTACTAGGGCTCATGATGCAAGAGCCCCAAACTCTCCGCCTATGACTGAGAGTGACGACTGGGGTTCGTGACTGAGCGCCGTATAGAGTCCATACCAGGTTTTCTTAGCTACCGCAGTTGAGATCCTACTCACCTCCTACTAACCACAAGCGGGCTGTGACACCCTGCCCATCGATTGCGCTTCTGTGTTTGACTCCGCCCCCTGTTGTGAGGGGTGGGGCCTGTTG
>NW_017324841.1:0-262 GCF_000935625.1 Nanorana parkeri | reverse complement strand
TGTGTGATATGTAGAAACTCACCAAGAGGTAAATGAAGATGCAATGTCAACGACGGAAGTGCAGGGGGGAAGATATTGAGGTGTTGTCCAGAGTTTGAGACCTTGGCCGCAGTGAACACTTTTTTTACCCCCTCATCAACCACCCCCAACATCCAACGCAAAAAGGACCATTCATCACCAACCCGCCCATCCTTCACACCAGCATTCCAAAACAAGACCAGCCCATCTGAATTTTCCACACCGTGGACTTCCACCCTTGTCT
>NW_017324840.1:0-262 GCF_000935625.1 Nanorana parkeri | reverse complement strand
TTCCTGTGCTCTGTGTGCTGCAGATAATTGTGTCACGGAGCCCCAGGGGCTGTCGGGCCCAGTGTGAGCCCCGGTACTGGGATATCTATCCTCTGCAGGGCTCCTCGGGGTCACTGTGCAGATGTTGTGACAGATGTGATGATGGTAGGAGGAGGGTGGGGGGGCTCACCCCCCGGCCAGGCCACACAGGTCTCAGCTTTTGTTTATTCACAACATGGATGAGATGAGTGTTCTGTGGTATCTGCTCTCCTTTGTCTTCATT
>NW_017324839.1:0-262 GCF_000935625.1 Nanorana parkeri | reverse complement strand
CTTTGGCTAGCTTTGTGAATAACCCCCTTAGTGTACAAACACAAGGGATGGCCCACTATATACACAACAAAATCTGGGACAGATGGACATCTAGACTTTCCACTTGTAACCCATTAACAGCAGACACTTAGCTGAACCCTATTACTTTAAAGCTCTTTGTTTAGACAATGTGCAAATGGCTTTTTTTTTTACATTAAAAAAAGGAGAATTATGAGGCGAGTGCTTGTCACTCAGCCTCATAATCTGAGCCGACCTGTGACAA
>NW_017324838.1:0-262 GCF_000935625.1 Nanorana parkeri | reverse complement strand
GACACAAGGTAACCACAACTGAATGATTATAACTTCATCAAAAACATTTATTTCAGTAGATAACTGGTCTCAAATTTTAACATACAATTGTGTAACAGATGCCTGTCACTCCCCCTTACCAATGCTGGTGAAATCCATTGCAAAATAAAGATCATACATGTAGTTGAGAAGGGTGTAAGCTTTAAAGAAGAACTCCAGGCAAACTTGTATTAACCCTTATAGGGAGGCTACCCCGTGCTGCAAGGGTTAACTGCTTGTTTTT
>NW_017324837.1:0-262 GCF_000935625.1 Nanorana parkeri | reverse complement strand
TCTTTTCCTGCCCTCGCACCTGTGGTAGATTCCCCCCCTCTACCCCCCATCCCCCCCTCTTCCTTCTCTCTCCTCTCCCCTTCCCACTCTCTTCTTACCCCTTGCCCTCTCTCCCCTCTAGGCCCCCTTCATCCTAGCCAGCATGGGCCCACTGCGCATCACAACGTTCAACGTCAAAGGGCTGGGCGTCCCTGAGAAGAGATCCCGGCTTCTGGTGGATCTGAGGAGAGCGGGCACTCAAGTGGCCTTCCTTCAGGAGACG
>NW_017324836.1:0-262 GCF_000935625.1 Nanorana parkeri | reverse complement strand
AACTGTGTTACTACCGTGGCAGCACTGAGAATGGGTGGGCCATACTGGCACTGTGATCCTAAAGAGGTGGGTTCGGTGGGTGGGGATTGGCTAAAAGAAGGCAGACTGACAAGAGGCTGGGCAATTGAGGGTAGATTTTTTCTTTTAATTGTACCTGCTTAACATTTAAGCAGCAGTTTAAAACTATTCAGCTATTAGGGGGACATGGCCTGTGTTTGCAGGACCACAAGATTTTGTTCAAATCCCAGGACAGTCCCAAAGA
>NW_017324835.1:0-262 GCF_000935625.1 Nanorana parkeri | reverse complement strand
TCATGTTGGTGGAATGAAAATTTTTATTCAGACCCATTTGGATGCATTAAACAGAAAAACTCATCTGATTGGTCAGAAAAGTCACATGTCCTAGCCAGTTTCATTTTTGAACGAAATTCGGACACGATCCGAAGTTCAGAAATGGAAATTCGGATTCGGACACATTTGGATGCATTGGGATTGGGAAATTTGGATGTGTCCGAATTTCGGAAAATTCATACGCATTTTACATAGTTACATAGTATTTGAGGTTGAATAAAGA
>NW_017324834.1:0-262 GCF_000935625.1 Nanorana parkeri | reverse complement strand
TTATCTTGCAAGTAATCAGCTTGGTTTCTACTTTCCATACAACCCACTTTGTAAGTTTTCACCACATCCCCTTACCTTTTGCACACTTCACACAAAATGTTTTCAGTCATGTGAAAAATTAAGTGCACCCTATGGCATCACCACTGAACAACAAGGCAGCAGTTATGAATGTCAAAAATGTATATTCTAGCACATTGGTAAAAGTATGCATTTGGGTTTATTCATCCTTAAAGTGACACTAAACTCAGGAGTTAAATCTTAA
>NW_017324833.1:0-262 GCF_000935625.1 Nanorana parkeri | reverse complement strand
TTATCCTCTTAAATGATGTCGTAGTTTAGGGATTTCTCATATTTATGTGATTGGGGTCGTTATGGCGATTTGCAGCAGTTGTGTTTACGCCACAGAAAGTGTGGTCAGGAAGGGGTTAAATGCCTTCTCTGTGCCTCCCTGGTTTGGAAGTCCTGCCATCTCGCAAGAGATTAGGGAGGGCACACAGATTCTGGCTCCTGCAGGTGGTTGCTTTTAAAAATAAGATAAGAAAAAAAATATTAATAATAATTAAAAATAACAT
>NW_017324832.1:0-262 GCF_000935625.1 Nanorana parkeri | reverse complement strand
TATATATATAGTTATATTTCAAATCCAAGATTTAAAGAGGTAATGATATATTTTTCACTAAATTCCTTTGGTCATGATATCTGTATATGTGCCTGTACATACACCTATTTATGTGTACCCTATATATAACAGTGCATATAGTTGTATACGTGTATCCTCCATACGTGGTTCTATGTGATCCTTTACTGTGAAAAAGGAAATCATTATTTAATGTCAGATTTCACATATCAGTAATAAATGGTGTGGTGCTAGTGAAAATAAA
>NW_017324831.1:0-262 GCF_000935625.1 Nanorana parkeri | reverse complement strand
GAGACCCTGCAGAGCCCACCATAAACCCTGCAGAGCCCACCTGGACCCTGCAGTGCCCACCGTAGACCCTGCAGAGCCCATCTGAGACCCCGCAAAGCCCACCATAGACCCCAAAGAGCATATCCGAGATCCTGCAGAGCCCACCTGAAACCTTGCAGTGCCTACCATAGACCCTACAGAGCCCACCTGAGACCCCACACAGCCCACCGTAGACCCCACAGAGCCCACCTGGGACCCTGCAGAGCCTACTTGAGACCCTGCA
>NW_017324830.1:0-262 GCF_000935625.1 Nanorana parkeri | reverse complement strand
GGTGGTCATAATAATCTGGCCACTCAGTGTATATCTTCCAGCAGAAAAGAAGAAGCATGACCTCGGAGCTTGTGCATCATTTCTGAAAATAATTGCTTTGTAAACATCGCTTTCAATGGCTTAACACTTGCGTATAACTTAAATGTCACCTGTGTATGCCTAGCACTCCAGGTTCTCCCAAAAACTGAAATATCGGTTTTGAGTTGCCTGGCCTTTTTATATCAAGCTATATTTCCTTTCTAGTATTGGTCTACTTGAATAT
>NW_017324829.1:0-262 GCF_000935625.1 Nanorana parkeri | reverse complement strand
GGGAAGCCGCTTGTTCGTTTACAAGTGATCGCCGCGATGTCGCAGTGATTACTTGTAATATGTCTGCAGCCTGCCTGTCCTCCCCTCCCACCCCGCACCTACAACTCTCCTCTGACTCTGTCCTCCCCCCGGCCGCCGAGTCTCTCGCCTCACTGGCCGTCGATGCGGTGAGCAGAGCGGCAGGCTTAAAAGTAACTGTGCCGCTCCGTGTATACAGTGAAAGGGGAGAGCAGCCTTCCCCTCTCACCTGTCACAGGAGTTC
>NW_017324828.1:0-262 GCF_000935625.1 Nanorana parkeri | reverse complement strand
TTTCATGGCCTCCGTGGGGGTACTCTGACATCAGATCAAGCTGAGGACTCAGGCTCGCCCTGCAATGACTATTCTGTATCTTGTTTTTTCCTGTTAGTTAACTACATATACTGCACTTAATGCAGCTATGCTACCTCAATGACCCCTCGGTCTAATGGTTACATGCACCTAGGTTCTGTGTATTTTTACAGTTATCAGGTTTGTCTCCCGTTCTGGTACCCCCCATGCACCCCACCTTTCACTATCTTGGATTTGGCGTCTG
>NW_017324827.1:0-262 GCF_000935625.1 Nanorana parkeri | reverse complement strand
ATGATCTGGGAGGACTGTCCGTACATTGAGGTGACCCCGGGGATTTACGTTTGTTGTTTTGTTGCAGCCACAGCAGGAAGTGGATATAAACTCCCCCCGGACGGTCACTGCGGAGCGTCAGACCTTCTACTGTGTCCCCGTCCCCGGAGAGTCGGTCTGGGCCAAAGAGATATCCTTTGTAGTCCTCCGAGACCCCTCCCCCATTCTTATGTCCACCCTGATTGGAGGAAGTGACGAGCGTTCTCCATGATCTGTACCCGTT
>NW_017324826.1:0-262 GCF_000935625.1 Nanorana parkeri | reverse complement strand
GGGAGCAGAGACATCAGAGGAGACATCTACCCCTCTCACCCTTCCATACAGAGAGATGAGGGGGGAGCAGAGACCGTAGCGCAGGACTCCACCCCAAACACCATTAGAGGAAACACTGCGTCCCCACAACTTACTCGTCCTCCTGATGGATCCGCCGTTTGCTGCAGGAGGGGTCCGGCCGGCTGAGCGGGAGACACCTGTATGGGTGAGAGGAACAGAGACGTGTCAGGAAGGAGGAGGAGCCACAATATTTACATATATA
>NW_017324825.1:0-262 GCF_000935625.1 Nanorana parkeri | reverse complement strand
TGTGTGTGTATATATATATATATATATATATACACACACATTCCCTTTGCTTATCCTCTGCTTCTGAGATCATCACCTGGGATTTAATGCTAAGGCCCAGGTTACACTAGAGATCCTGTCCCTGGTGGCAACTTGCCAGTAACAGGATTGCACTGCATGCAATGTCAAGGAACCTCTGATAAATGGCAGTGCAAGATGAACTTTGCCTGCGACAACCAGACAACAGAAAGTAATGCCCCTACCTGGTCAATAACATTTTCAT
>NW_017324824.1:0-262 GCF_000935625.1 Nanorana parkeri | reverse complement strand
GTAGGTCGTTGGCTCCGGCCCTGAGGGGCCCCCGCCAAGCTACCTTTATACCCCACATCACATCCAGCACGGGAACCAGATTGACATCGTCCGCTGACATGGCTAGGGAATTTCAGAACTTCTACCATTCGCTATACAATTTGAGCGCAGGGTCGGGATCGTCCCCTACTTCACCTGACAGCACCAATCTGCTCAGGTATATCAGCGAGTCTGGGATGCCCGCCCTGCCGCCAGAGGCTAGGGTTCACCTGGACACGCCGAT
>NW_017324823.1:0-262 GCF_000935625.1 Nanorana parkeri | reverse complement strand
TTTTATTTTAATTTCACAGTATCACATTTACATACATTTATATAAAATAAAAAGGAAAACAGAATATGGTGTTGCCTCTTATTACTTAAACAATGCACATATTTTATTTTTTAGCCAAGAGCCGTTCCATTCTTTTACTGCTTTCCCATCAATACATAAATACATTGTGAAAAGAAGAATCTCTTGCTCCATCACTTATTCATTCACCTTGCGTTCATTCGTACTGCCCATTCTTCCTTGGGGGGAGGGGGAACACAACTGT
>NW_017324822.1:0-262 GCF_000935625.1 Nanorana parkeri | reverse complement strand
CGGTTTCATCGGTAGGCACAAGGTGGTAGTGGGCCTCCTCGGGGTGGGTCATACTGCCGATCCTCCGACGTTCTGTTAGGCTGTAACTACGGTGAGGAGGTTGCCGGTGAGGAGGCCGCGAGGTGTTGGCTACCTCGGCCACCGGAGAGCCGCATGCTTCCTGCTCTTCTCTGTAACCACAAAGGAAAGAACGTGATGGACCACAAGCCGAAGAAAGGCCCGAGGCTCACGGAGGCTCACGGAGGCTCACGGAGGCTCACGG
>NW_017324821.1:0-262 GCF_000935625.1 Nanorana parkeri | reverse complement strand
TTTTCTTTTATACAATAAAGCTGATTTCTGATTTAAAAAAACAAAAAAAACAATGAAACAATCTGTTAATGAATAAACATCAGGCTCATAAGAGCTAATTTGGCATTTCTTCAAAATGCATTGGCACTCCATTTCTAATAAATAAAACCTATAATTAGGAAGTTCATCTCCGACGTGTGATATAGCTGCCAGTCAGCGCTCTCACCTCTAACTTCACTTTGAAATACATTGAAATACATTTTTAAGTGTCAACGTGTCAAAG
>NW_017324820.1:0-262 GCF_000935625.1 Nanorana parkeri | reverse complement strand
TTTTTTTCAGGCTTCTGCCTCATTATTTTCACCTGGAAATGCTGCAAATAATACTCCTCCTGTCCCTTTGTGTCCACACTCGCTTCTCCATGGTATCTATAGGAGAAGACATGGTTGGCACACAGGCTAGACTTCAAACATGCCTGCCTTTGTTCATCTCCACTGCTGTCTTTGCATCTTACGATGACAAGGACATCAATACATATTTTCTGTACTTTAGTTTTCTGCAGAATCAGCTGGTCCCCTGAGCACTGGCTCTGAT
>NW_017324819.1:0-262 GCF_000935625.1 Nanorana parkeri | reverse complement strand
CTGGGGTCAGAGGCGAGGGGAAGGGGGAGATGTCCGTGGAGCGAAAAAGCGATCTGGATATCAAAAGTGTGGGCGCAATGGTAGGATGTGAGCGCACGGAGGGTGGCAGGGGCGCAGATAGCCATGGCATGCCGGCTAGGGCTGGGTTGGTATCCTCCTCTTCCATGGCCACCCACTGTTTGGTTGCCCGGTGGCAGCACCAGTCCCATACACGTGCGAGATGGGTCGCCCTGTGGTATTTGGCCACATCTGGGAGTCCAAT
>NW_017324818.1:0-262 GCF_000935625.1 Nanorana parkeri | reverse complement strand
ATATATATATATATACACATACATACACACACACATATACACACATATTCACACACACTATATTGCCAAAAGTATTGGGACACCCCTCCAAATCATTGGAATCACCGCCACAGGTGTATAAAATCAAGCACCTCCGCATGCAGACGCTTCTACAAACATTTGTGAAAGAATGGGTCGCTCTCAGCAGCTCAGTGACTACAAGCGTGGTACCGTGATCGGTTGCCATCTGTGAAATTTCCTTGCTACTAAATATTCCACGGTC
>NW_017324817.1:0-262 GCF_000935625.1 Nanorana parkeri | reverse complement strand
TACTGACCTCTCCATTACACCTCTGTACTGTTATCACTGACCTCTGTACTGTTATCACTGACCTCTGCATCACACCCTGACCTCTGCATCACACCCTGACCTCTGCGTCACACCCTGACCTCTGCGTCACACCCTGACCCCTGCGCTCTGTGTCACGCCCTGACCCCTGCGCTCTGTGTCAGGCCCTGACCCCTGCGCTCTGCGTCACGCCCTGACCATTGCGCTCTGCGTCACACCCTGACCACTGCATCACACCCTGACC
>NW_017324816.1:0-262 GCF_000935625.1 Nanorana parkeri | reverse complement strand
GCATCCCAAAATGACCTGGGGATGCTGATCTGTCATTAAACGATAACAACTGGGCGTAGCTGGCTATGATGTCACGACCGGCTCCACCCAGTTGTTATTGTTTATTATTCATTGGCCGGGACCTGCTAGAAGACTCAGCTGTCACTGCTAGCTCTGCCCAATTTTTTAATGTATATTTTTATT
This sequence comes from Nanorana parkeri, assembly GCF_000935625.1. Classification (NCBI taxonomy): domain Eukaryota; kingdom Metazoa; phylum Chordata; class Amphibia; order Anura; family Dicroglossidae; genus Nanorana; species Nanorana parkeri. The sequence continues at coordinate 79 of NW_017324816.1, read as the reverse complement.
TTAGTATTTATATACATTTAAAAAAGACGTTTTTTTTTAACTTTTTTCATTGATTTTCTATTCTGCTCAGTACCACGGA
>NW_017324815.1:0-262 GCF_000935625.1 Nanorana parkeri | reverse complement strand
CATCCTGCTCTCCGTGCTCCCTGACCTGGCTTGGCTGACTAACCACTTTGGCATCCGACCCCTGGCTTGGCGCCGACTACGTCCTTGACTTTTTCTTTGTGTTTTTTTTCCATTTGTGTTTATTGTCAGGACCGGATGTACCCTCCCTGCTGCCCCAAGGCCAGGTTCGGCAATGCCCCCCCTCCCCGCCAAGGGAATGTGGGGGCTGCAGGGTTGGTTTAAATTTTTTTATGGGTTTTTTTTTTGTTTCTCTCCTTTTTTA
>NW_017324814.1:0-262 GCF_000935625.1 Nanorana parkeri | reverse complement strand
ACCAATCTGTGAAAAGCTGCGTCTAAAAATTGTCAAACAATATCAGAATAATCTTCCGCAACATAGAATTGCAAATATATCATCATCTACAGTACATAATATCAAAAGCTTAAGAGAATCTGGAGAAATCTCTGTGCAAAAGGGACAAGGCTGAAACGCAAAATTGGATGCTCGTAATCTTCAGGCCCTCAGCCAGCACTACAATAAAACCAGGCATGGTACTGTGATGGACATCACTGTATGGGCTCAGGAATACTTCCAA
>NW_017324813.1:0-262 GCF_000935625.1 Nanorana parkeri | reverse complement strand
AGCAGCAGAAATCGAGACTCATCAGACCAAGCAACCTTTTTTCAATCTTCTATTGTACAATTTTGATGAACTCTTGCGAATTGTAGCCTCAGTTTCCTGTTCTTAGCCAACAGAAAAGGCACCCGGTGTGGTCTTCTGCTGTTGTAGCCCATTTGCTTCAAGATTCAATGTGTTGTGCGTTCAGAGATGCTATCCTGCATACCTTGGTTGTAACGAGCGGTTATTTGAGTTACTGTTGCCTTTCTATTAACTTGAACTAGTC
>NW_017324812.1:0-262 GCF_000935625.1 Nanorana parkeri | reverse complement strand
TTTGTGTTTCAGATTCTTCGCACAATTATTAAACAATGTTTGACGCTGGCGGAGCAGAACCAGAGGACATCAATATCATTTCCAGCTTTTGGGACCGGCAATCTCGGCTTCCCGAAGCCTGTCGTGGCATTTGTGATGTTCGATGAGATTTCCCAGTTTAGCTGCAAAACCAGAGTGCAGAATCTTCAAGAAGTTGATTTGGTCCTTCACCCCAGTGATGCGAGCACCATCCAGGTAACAGAGACACCTCACCTTCATTGTG
>NW_017324811.1:0-262 GCF_000935625.1 Nanorana parkeri | reverse complement strand
AGGTTTTTAGTACTGTACAGTTTATTAAGTATTTACATTGCTAACTATCAACCTGAACAAACCTACTGCTTGGCAGGTACTAAAAGTCACAGTGACCAACCTTCAGCTCCAGCAGATTCAGTTTGTCTGCTCCCCAGGCTGCAGAGCAGTCTGTTTGCCTCACCTGCACTAAATTGTCATTGAGGCAAGGTGTAAAACCTGGGTCTGACTAGAGGTCCTAGTGACACCAAAATGGGGAGGGTAATAGACACGGACTTAGACA
>NW_017324810.1:0-262 GCF_000935625.1 Nanorana parkeri | reverse complement strand
ACAGGCACTCGTGCCCCTCTCTGTCTGTACAACTGCTGTCTGGTTGCCTCCAGTGGGGATCAGACGAGAGCTGCAAGGGAGGACCTTCCTCGTCACTTCACGCTCACACCATGGTACGTGACACACATATATCTCAACAGCCCCAAAAGTCAAACTCTATGCATTCCAACTAGCTGTTTGTCTGGAGTTCAACTTTCGGAAACAAAAGATATTTGTATTCTCAGAATAAACTGGAACTTATTTTTTTTTTTCTACTTTAAGC
>NW_017324809.1:0-262 GCF_000935625.1 Nanorana parkeri | reverse complement strand
ATCTTTTAGGAACGCTTTAGTTTGTCCCACTAGTGGTTGCAAGTGATAGTCGATGTATTCCCCTAATCTCGCTGTTAAGGAATCTATCCCACTGACTAGGGGTCTGCCTGGGGGATTTTCAATATTTTTATGTATTTTTGGAAGGAAATAAATAATGGGCAGAAGGTATCAGGAACTCCTTTTCTTTCTTTGATAAAATCGTTTTTTTTATATGCAGCATATATTAGTAATTCCAATTCTTTCTTACACCTAGGAGTCGGAT
>NW_017324808.1:0-262 GCF_000935625.1 Nanorana parkeri | reverse complement strand
TGGTAGATTGCGATCGACCTTGTGGGCACCCCTGCTGTAGACTTAAATTGGCAGCAGTTGCAAATTTCTACGTCGCACGATATTAGCGCAACTAACCCATAATTTTTGTAAGAAATACACTTAATTTTGGAGTCCAAATACCCAGAGAGGAATTTATCAGAATTGGAGCAGACAAAACCTGGAGCAGCTGTGCATGGTGACCAATCAGCATCCACCTTTCGTTTTCAAATCTTAACTAAACAAACTGAAGAGAGAAGCTGAT
>NW_017324807.1:0-262 GCF_000935625.1 Nanorana parkeri | reverse complement strand
CTGCGTGGGTACCTGCATGTGGTGTGAGGACGTCTGTGCATAGTACCCTGACATGGCCTGACTCGCTAAACCATGACAACCCTTCAGTCGTTTACACTAGGTAAGGTTCATTGCTTTCAGCTCACAGGAAGTGACAAGGACATAGCATTTCTGGCAGGATCAACCAGCATTTTCTTCGCCGTCCTTCTCCACATGTGGACCTCTGAACGTCTAAAAAAGGTATTTAAAGTGTTTAATAAAAAATATGAATTGAAAAGGGAGG
>NW_017324806.1:0-262 GCF_000935625.1 Nanorana parkeri | reverse complement strand
CTTCCAGTGTTGGGGGTTAGGGGATACCTCAAGATGTTTATTAAACAATTACGTTGTATATTAGCTTCCGGGCAAAGAGATGTATATCTATTTTTTCACATGTGTTTGAATGGATCTATTCATTACCATTTGTTCACAAGCTTGCTCTATTGATCACGGGCCCTTCTTTAAATAGCTATGACCACACGATTCATGTATAATTTTTTTTTTGTTTTTTTTTTGTTTCCTATAAGCCTTTTCCAACCCCAATATTCTTCATTAC
>NW_017324805.1:0-262 GCF_000935625.1 Nanorana parkeri | reverse complement strand
TCTTCTGTTCTATCAGGAGGAGGTTCAGGCCTCTGCTGGTGGTCGCTCTGCCCATAGGCCGCTGCAATCTGAGGTTCCCTGGTGTTTGTTGGCAGTAGTTTTGCCCAATCCTCAATTGTACCGCTTGGGGACGTCCCGCCGCCTCTGGGTTGCTGAGTCCTGTGCTGTACCATCCAGTACAATCCATTTCTTGGAGTCCAGTATACGGAACCAGGACCCTCCCCTCTATTATCTGCTGAAAACGGAGGATTTCCTGGAGGGG
>NW_017324804.1:0-262 GCF_000935625.1 Nanorana parkeri | reverse complement strand
GCGCATTGAGGAACCTGGCCTTGGGGCAGCAGAGAGAGAGTGAATCCGGCCCTGGTCATGTATCTTCACTATACAGCTCTGTGTCCTCTACAAAGTCAGACAACAGAACATTTGTGGTCTCTTCTTTACCCGAGTAGTGTTCTTGAACTTTGTAACAGCTTAAAGGGACTGCATCGTGCAATAACCATTGGGGCCGCCATTGCTGGTCTTTTCTTTGGCTGTCATGCTGCCGTGAACCAGAAATTCTGAGACTCATTTATAG
>NW_017324803.1:0-262 GCF_000935625.1 Nanorana parkeri | reverse complement strand
GTCTAATGCTAAATTTCCCACAAAAGGGAGGGAGGACATACAAGGATGCATGATGAAATCCACAAAGTGTCACCACTACCTGACACAACCTCAACCTTTTCTAGCCATTCGATAACAAAAAGGTTGAAACTTGTCCGAAATAAAATCAAGAAGCTTATCCTTACTTATAATATACAAACAAGCTGGGGAGTTCCCAAAACATCAAAGCATGAATGAGACGAAAAAAAATCCTATTGTCCTATCGTCTCATTCATCTACATCT
>NW_017324802.1:0-262 GCF_000935625.1 Nanorana parkeri | reverse complement strand
GCCCCTGAAGCGCTGTGTAGCTTATGGCGCATGCTACACTACGCGCACGTACGTAAATACATAAAAACACGCCATTTAGGCACGAAAATGTGATATGTTGCGCGTGTTTGTTTCATAAATACGTTTTGCCGTGTGTACACGTGCACACACCTCATGCGTGCGCGTATTTGGTTAGTAAATCACCCCCATGGCCTGGAGGCGTATCTCTATACTCTTCCTCTCGGCTTCCGGGTCTTCCGTCGGAGATCCGGTGACATCACGG
>NW_017324801.1:0-262 GCF_000935625.1 Nanorana parkeri | reverse complement strand
ATACCATTGGTAGTTATACGGTACACCTGTTGACTTAGTTGGTGGAGTTCACAATCAGTGGTGATTTGGTGTATTTGAAACAGTATATTAGTGATGGACATATGAGGCCTATATAGATATTGACTGAACAATGTCAAATTATATATGAGAGAGAGAGAGGGTGGGGGGGAGAGAGAGAGAGAGAGAGATGAGAGAGAGAGATGGGAAGAGAGAGAGAGGGGGGGAGAAGAGAGAGAGGGGAAGAGATAGAGGAAAAGAAAGA
>NW_017324800.1:0-262 GCF_000935625.1 Nanorana parkeri | reverse complement strand
GAGCTGGGCGGGACGCCAGCCAGAGCCTCCCAGGTTGCTAAGATCTGGGTGGGGAGATGTGTATGGCGCTTAAGGTGCCCATACACTGTTGCGGGAAATCGTACGATAATCGCAAAGTGAATGGAAGGCGTGCAACCGTTTCTGCTGTACGGTCACACGTCTTATGTCAAACAAGCAGGCTGGTTCTCGGCGGGTTAGTGGCCTGCTTTTTCGACAACTGTCGAACGGGCCGGTGTGCACACGCGCACACTGCCCTTCAGCA
>NW_017324799.1:0-262 GCF_000935625.1 Nanorana parkeri | reverse complement strand
TGCTGAATTAATATTTATGTATTAGTTATTACAAATTTTCTCAGTGTGTCTCAGAGGACAGATGTGGGTCAATCTCTCTGCTGAGAATTATGAATCTTGCCTGTTGTTTGTGTATATTGCATTAATTGCTTGTTTACTTGGCATGTGGGATCTAATTATTGGAAATGTAACATTGCACCTGCATGCTTTTTGTTTTTGGTAGGACTTTTCATTTCAATTAAAGGAGCAGGGCAGCCATCAGGGGGGTACGGCCGATACTCAT
>NW_017324798.1:0-262 GCF_000935625.1 Nanorana parkeri | reverse complement strand
GAAAGCCAAGTCAACCTACGCATGAAAGACATGATTACCAGGGATTTAGACCTACCCTTGTTAATGATCTCTGCAGTAGCCAGATTGTCTGTAAGGAAAGCCACTGTGTGGCCGGACCATAAGGGGCCCCACGCCTTAGCAGCTGCCACAATGGGATAGATCTCGAACAATGCAGAAGTATGTGCGAACATAGGAATATCCCTTACCTCCGCCGGCCAGGGGCTAGAAAACCAATGTGGGCCAAAAATGGCACCGAAACCCA
>NW_017324797.1:0-262 GCF_000935625.1 Nanorana parkeri | reverse complement strand
GTAAAGCGCTGCACAAACTGTTGGCGCTATATAAATCCAGTGTAATAATAATAATCATCCCAGGTTGCTAAGAACTGGCAGGGAAGAGGTACAGTATATGGCCATTACACATCTCCCCATTCAGTTTTTAGCAACCTGGAACGCTATGGCTGGGCTGCAAACATGCCTGCCACCCAATCCCCCCCGCCCCACGTGCTTAGATTGTAAGCTCGTTTGGGCAGCTACTGTTTCTGTATGTCAATGATGCTTGCCAGTGTTTCTT
>NW_017324796.1:0-262 GCF_000935625.1 Nanorana parkeri | reverse complement strand
GTTTTACACATAGATCACAGTAATTTGTGTACACTTTGATAGGATCGTAGTTTCTCATACACTGTTGGCCGCAAGACTAAACATATCACGGAGGTGGCGTACTAAGGACCTGCCTACGATCCACCATGTGGTTTCCTTGGTACATACCCACTACCAGTACGAAAAAGCTTTGTCACATCCTGGCAGAGCAATGGTCAGATTCACTAAACAATGGGCACCTTGGAATATGTGGTATTCAGCTGTTGCAGGATTATGAGCCCCC
>NW_017324795.1:0-262 GCF_000935625.1 Nanorana parkeri | reverse complement strand
AGTGCAACAGATTGACCCAGGTGGAGATTACTCCATCCACAGTTACGTGTAGATGGAGGAATCTGTTACACCTTTTCCATCTGGCCACAGAAAATCTGCAGATAATTGTAAGGTGTATGGCCAGCTTTATAGAGCATACAATGCTGCATAAAGCATAAATCACTTTTAAAGCACACTGTTCATCAGAGAACTTTAGACGGCAATGTTTTGTTTTCATGTTTCTTACATAAAATGATATTGCATTAAAAACCCACATGGGTAT
>NW_017324794.1:0-262 GCF_000935625.1 Nanorana parkeri | reverse complement strand
AGAGACAGAGATCTATCTAGAGACAGAGATCTATCTAGAGATAGAGATCTATCTAGAGATAGAGATCTATCTAGATATAGAGATATCAACTCATTATTGAACCCTACGGACTAAGACGCCATTAAAGTTCATGTGCATGTAAAGTCAGGCGTCCCAATACTTTTGGCAATTTAGTCTGTGTGTGTGTGTATATATATCTATCTATATCATCTATCTATATACAGGGCTTGAAAAATGTTAAGGTGTCTCACCAGTCAGTCAA
>NW_017324793.1:0-262 GCF_000935625.1 Nanorana parkeri | reverse complement strand
CCCCAACTGTGCCGTATGATTGCCCCTGTGATCCCCCGACCATCACTCTCAGCAGGCGTGGGGTAATATGAATGATGAGAGTCGTCTCACAATAACTCTTCCTCTCTTCTTACTTCTGCAGCTTCGATGTGGAGAATGGGCCGTCCCCGGGTCGCAGCCCGATCGATTCGCAGGCGAGTCCCGGGCTGGTGCTGCACCCCAGCTTCCCACAAAGCCAGAGGAGAGAATCCTTCCTGTACCGCTCTGACAGCGACTACGACAT
>NW_017324792.1:0-262 GCF_000935625.1 Nanorana parkeri | reverse complement strand
GCTGCAAAGGTATGTCGCTACATGTGAATGGGGCCTAAAGCAACATGAAAAGAAATGATGAAGACGAGACAAACATTTCTCTTACATGATTGATCGATCACAATTAGTTTTTATAAGCCCCATTGAGGTTACAATTTATATCTAACTTGAAGCATGCCTCCAGAAGTGTTATAGGAATCTAATTACACTATCCCAAAAGGGTCTCTTCATTATTTAAATAAATGTTTAACTACCTCCGGGCCGGCCGTAGTAAAAAAACGGC
>NW_017324791.1:0-262 GCF_000935625.1 Nanorana parkeri | reverse complement strand
ACTAGACTAGACTAGTGTTTCACAATGCATTCAAGTGGCTTCTTCAGTTCCAGCCAGTATCATTATCCCATTGAATATATTATTATTATTTTTTGTTGTTGCTATTACTATCATTCATCAATATAGCAAATGCTTCTCTTTTCCTAGAAAATCTACAGAATGCCCACCTCCATTTAGCAATAGTAGCAAAATAAATACACATACTTATACAAAGTTCTTTAACTGTAAGGGCTTGTTCACACCAAATGCAGACCAGATCTGC
>NW_017324790.1:0-262 GCF_000935625.1 Nanorana parkeri | reverse complement strand
TTGCTGAATGTTGTTTCTTCCAATTATTGTGTTTCCTTCATGCTTAACTAATAGATGCTATTTACCTAGTAAAGTTATTACAAAACTCCCTAGGGCATGTTGGTGTGCTGTGGATCCTGTTTGGGCGGTACTTTCTGCCTTGGGGATAGAAATACCTGAGTTATTCTGGCGGCTTCTTTGAGGGTGAGCACTACACAAGCATTAGTGAAGTATGTGCAGGGCACTCTGGACATGTCACTTCACATAAAGCTTGACCAAAAAA
>NW_017324789.1:0-262 GCF_000935625.1 Nanorana parkeri | reverse complement strand
CTTGAAAACCTGTTCAATAAAAGAATTTATAAAAAAAAGAAAAACGATTGCGCTCCACATGTCAGGCATTGCCACGTATTTTATTTTAAATTAGCAGGGCTTGAAAAATTTGATAGTGTCTCACCAGTCAGTCAAAAATGTCACCAGTCAGCATGACCGGACTATAGCCTTGCAATTTATGTTAAAACAGTTTAGGGACAGATAGAGCTTTGTTTTGGAGTTATATAATCACCACGGGGGGTATTTTTTTTTTTACTATATA
>NW_017324788.1:0-262 GCF_000935625.1 Nanorana parkeri | reverse complement strand
GCCCTATTTCGACAGGGAATTATCGAGTGTACACCATAAAAGGAACAAAACAAGAAGGTGTTAGTATGTTTTTCTTGTGTCTGTCGCTCAACCACCATGTGTAATATACACTATGTGAAATTATTATTTATGTAATTCGACAAAGGGAGGCCCCCCCACTGATTTATATTACAAAGCATCCAGGTCCCCTAAGGGCACCCTGGTTTAATATTTAAGAAGGCTACAGTCAAATATATTACATCCAAGTTTAATTCTCCTGACA
>NW_017324787.1:0-262 GCF_000935625.1 Nanorana parkeri | reverse complement strand
GTGTGTGTATAGTGTGTGAATAGTGTGTGTGAATAGTGTGTATAGTGTATATAGTGTGAATAGTGTGTGTGTATAGTGTGTGAATAGTGTGTGAATAGTGTGTGAATAGTGTGTGAATCCTGACAGAAGTCTGGGTGCGTTGTGGTGACTCCGCGGCTATTTATAGATTGATGGCGGAGATGAGACTCCCCGAGCGCACATCACCTGCGCCCTTCACTGTGCTCTGTACTGCGCTGCGGTATATGTCAGAGCTATATACATG
>NW_017324786.1:0-262 GCF_000935625.1 Nanorana parkeri | reverse complement strand
TGCAGAGCATTATTTAGAATGGTTGTACAGCTCTGTACCTGGCCACTGCAGAACATTATTTAGAATGGTTGTACTGCTCTGTTCCTGGCCAGCGCAGAACATTATTTAGAACTGCTGTACTGTTCTGTGCCTGGTCAATGCAGAGCCTTATTGAGAATGGCTTCACTGCTCTGTGCCTGGATATTGCAGGGCATTATTTAGAATGACTGTACTACTCTGTGCCTGGCCACTGCAGAGCATTATTTAGAATGGTTGTGCTGCT
>NW_017324785.1:0-263 GCF_000935625.1 Nanorana parkeri | reverse complement strand
GATGCATGTAGGATCGAATTTCCTGCTGTCTCTTTTCTAAAGAGAGTTGTCATTAGGTAGTTATCTTCTTTAATTCCTACTGTAACGTCTAGGAAAGCGATTTCTCTCTGACTATAATTCATGGTAAATTTGAGATTGAAGGCATTGTTTTCTAGAGATGTAACAAATTGTTTGAGGTCGTCCTCAGTGCCCGTCCATATTGCGAAAACGTCATCGATGTAGCGACGCCATATTAAGATGCAGTCCAGCCATGATTGAATCTG
>NW_017324784.1:0-263 GCF_000935625.1 Nanorana parkeri | reverse complement strand
TGTATTAAGCGTTTATGTGGTACCGTGTCAAATGCTTTTGCGAAATCCAGGTTCACTATGTCCATTGCCTTTCTTCCATCTAGGCTTCTACTCACCTCCTTATAGAATGTTAGTAGGTTGGCCTGACAAGAACGTTCCTTCATAAATCCATGCTAATTATGGATTATATTATACCATTTATACCATTGCCATGAACAAAATCAATTAAATTATCCTTTTAGTTTCCCTCAAACAATTTGCATACTATTGATGTTAAACTGACT
>NW_017324783.1:0-263 GCF_000935625.1 Nanorana parkeri | reverse complement strand
TCGATCACCTCACGGATTGAGGTGCATCTAGGGTTTATCCCCCTGTTCTAACTTTCCCCTCACCCAACCCCTCCCCACCCCTCCTGACACCTCTCTCCCCCACCACCCCCTTCCTCCCCCTCCCCAATAACCCCCAACGTTACGCCTAGTCTATCCCTGCTTCTCGACCTTCAGGTTTGGCGTGGAGAAAAGGAGTAATGGGAGACCTAGCCAACCTCAAAGTAATTTCCTTTAATGTGAAAGGCCTCAACACACCGACAAAA
>NW_017324782.1:0-263 GCF_000935625.1 Nanorana parkeri | reverse complement strand
CCTGAATCCAATTATTTGGAGGGGCATCCCAATACTTTTGCCAATATAGTGTATATACAGGTATATATACACAGTATATATAAAACACCAGCTTAGGTGAGCTGCATGTGTTCCCCAGGTATATAAGGTCACGGGTGCCTGCCACCGTTAGATTTCACTCCACCATCCAATGTACAGTAGATCCAATAAGCATGGCGCTCCATAATTGCTCAATTCATTGGAATAAAAAGCATATTGAGCAATTAAGGAGCGCCACACGAATT
>NW_017324781.1:0-263 GCF_000935625.1 Nanorana parkeri | reverse complement strand
ATAGGAAAACTTCCTGTGTATCATAGATAAGCATGCATATATACAGACTAACATTGCACTACAGTGCCATCTACAGCTCAAAAGACAAATTACAGTCAGTAATACAATTAGTGCATATTAGTATATGCTGTTGCATTTCCAACAAATCCTTGATCTCCTGGCGGTCAGCGCTCACCTCTCTCCCCCCTGCTCCGGCTAGTAGAAAATCCCTAGGCATCCCTATTTTTTTTTTTTTTAAGCATGTCAATTTTTATTATTAAGTA
>NW_017324780.1:0-263 GCF_000935625.1 Nanorana parkeri | reverse complement strand
CAATTAGTGCACTCAACGATTTCAAATACATATCATCACGTGGTAGAGTCTGTAACATCGATCTTGACTTCCATTGCAACAAATAGTTGATAACACGTATACCCTATTCTATTAGCAGCAGAGAGATTTCGTCCTTGATCATAGAATTACGAAGATAGATCTGAGCACCTCTATAGGTACCGAGGAGAACAGTGGATCCCACAACGGGAATCCACTGTATCTCCAACTCCAATAGTCTTATTGTATTTCTATTTATTTTTATT
>NW_017324779.1:0-263 GCF_000935625.1 Nanorana parkeri | reverse complement strand
CCCTGGAAGAAAAGATTGTGTTGTACGCAGATGACACCCTCTTATTTCTGGCCGATACACTCTAACGCTAACGCTATGTCCCTGCTATCTACTTTTGCCACATTTTTGGGCCTTGTTGTCAATTGGGCGAAGTCCAACCTGCTTCCTCTGGACCCCCTGCCTACGCCTCTGGCTCATGAGATGTCTCATTTGCAGGTCCAGTCGGCTATTACCTATCTGGTAATACAGATAACAGCTTCTCCCCTTGACTACATTACTCTGAA
>NW_017324778.1:0-263 GCF_000935625.1 Nanorana parkeri | reverse complement strand
GATCCTTCGGCAGCTTCGTGAATAGACCCCTATGTCATGCTCAGTGTTCCTATATAAAAACTATCATGGAATAAACCAAATTCAACTTGGCTTTATGTGCTTTCAATTAAGATGACTCCAAGTATATATTTCTGTTTCATATCCTCAAGAACACAATCCACAGAGACAAATTAAAATTTCAATCAGGAAAAAGAGCCTGTAGTCATTTTTCTTTAACTTCTCTTTTAGACCTCAAGGGATAATACCGGAAAATGTTACTCAAT
>NW_017324777.1:0-263 GCF_000935625.1 Nanorana parkeri | reverse complement strand
TCGGTCAGGTGACGTCCTCTGTTTGCAGTCTGGTGATTGGTCGGTTGGCTGGTATTGGGGTCAGGTTGGTGTTCTAGGTGTGATCTGGTTTCGGTATTATTAGTGGTTTGCGGCCGGCGGAGGTCAGAGTCCCAGAGACAGAGAAATCATTGTCTGGTGTCAGTGTGTCCCTACTGCTAGATGTGTGCTATGGAGGCACCCCGGACATCCTCCATCTGCACCGCGTTCCCGGGTCTGTACACCCGCTGTGCCCATTATGAGGG
>NW_017324776.1:0-263 GCF_000935625.1 Nanorana parkeri | reverse complement strand
ACTCTCCCTGCTGCCCCAAGGCCAGGTTCCGCAATGCACCACCCTCCCCGCCAAACCCCCCCCATCAATGGAGAATGGCAACTGGATGGCAGGGGTGGCAGGGTTAGTTTTAATTTTTTTAATGTTTCTTTATTTTATTATCAACTTTGTTATCAGTTTTTTAATTTTTTTTATTTATTTTTTTGCTTTTTTACATTTTTATTTATGTTATCTTTTATTTTTTTCAATAATTTTTTTTATCTTATAATTTTTTTATTTTTTAT
>NW_017324775.1:0-263 GCF_000935625.1 Nanorana parkeri | reverse complement strand
CTGCTGGTCAGTGATGTGTGCCCCCTTACTGCTGGTCAGTGCTGTGTACCCCCTTACTGCTGTTCAGTGGTGTGTGCCCTCTTGATGCTGGGCAGTGGTGTGTGCCACCTTACTCCTGGTCAATGGTGTGTGCCCCTACTGCTGGTCAGTGGTGTGTGCCCCTTTACTACTAGTACGTGGTGTGTGTGCCCCCTTTTACTTCTGGTCAGTTGTGTGTGCCCGTTACTGCTGATCAGTGGTGTGTGCCCCCTTACTGCTGGTCA
>NW_017324774.1:0-263 GCF_000935625.1 Nanorana parkeri | reverse complement strand
TTCCTCTCCCTTCTAGTCCTCCCCTGTCCCTTCTCCTCCTCTCTGTTCTCTCCCCCCCTCTCTCTTTCTCTCTCTCTGCCTTTTCCTTTCCCCTCTCTTTCTCTCTCTCTCTCTGTCTGCCTTTTCCTTTCCCCTCTCTTTCTCTCTTTCCTCTCCCTCCCTCTACTCTCTTCCTCTCTCTGCTCTTTTCCTCTAATTCTCTCTTTCCCTCTCTTGCTCTCTCTCCCCTCTCCCTTCTCTTCCTCCTCTCTCCCTTCTCTTCT
>NW_017324773.1:0-263 GCF_000935625.1 Nanorana parkeri | reverse complement strand
GATGTGTAGTCCTCCATAGCGTGTATGTGCTATTCTGCATTGCTGTAAATATTAGAGGTGCACCGAAATGGAAATTTCAAAACTGAAATTAAAAAAAAATGTGTCAGGCCAAAACCGAAAGTTTTTTATTTTAATTTTGTTCACATTTTTAAAATATTTTATATAAACTTTTTAAATGTATTTATATGTATTTATTATTTTTTAATATTTTTACTTTTAGGAGCTTCTGGGAAATATTGGGGGTCTAAACAGACTCCTGATAT
>NW_017324772.1:0-263 GCF_000935625.1 Nanorana parkeri | reverse complement strand
CTGCAAAGGTGTGAACAGCCTCCATTGACTTCAATGCGAATGTGTTTTGCGCGATAAATCGCCTAGGTGGGAACCCAGCCTGCAAGAGAAAGGTAAATTAATAACATGATCTCTGCAGCAATTACAGATTTAATCAAAAGGTCTTCCCTTCATTTCAAGAGCCGAGAGCTTCCCTATGTGTCTAGGACCACACAAACTTGTGGGCCTTCTACCCACTTTTTGAACACACAACACTTCCGATTCATCAGCCAAAATAATTTAAG
>NW_017324771.1:0-263 GCF_000935625.1 Nanorana parkeri | reverse complement strand
GAAGGGGGTTTAACACCGCGGATGTCAACTGGTTAAGAAGCCAAGAAACCCTAACCCACGTAAAAGCAATTTAAACTGTAAGCAGTATTTTTTTAATATTTTCATTAGCTTGTGCTATGTGAATGGGAACGTGTAACACTTCTAAAATGGGTGTTATCCCAATGTGGCTGTGAAAGTGCACATACACTCCAAGTTTAGTTTTTAGTAAATTACTCTTGGCAGCAAAACAAAAAAAGCATGGAAAGCGCTCCACTGTAGTATGG
>NW_017324770.1:0-263 GCF_000935625.1 Nanorana parkeri | reverse complement strand
GTAACAAGGCAGGGAAACTGTTGGCACATTTGACTAAACCCTGAGCCCCAAAGACCCATATATCCTCCCTACTCTCCGACAAGGGTACTATTTCCTCTGACCCCAAGCAAATAAATTAAATCCTGGAGAAGTTCTATACTACTCTATACTCGGCAACCCCGATAGATATGGCGAAAGGAAATTACTTTCTTAAATCCCTGTCGCTTCCTAAGTTATCAGAGGCAGACCTGGAGTTCTTGAATTCTGATATATCTCTGGAGGAA
>NW_017324769.1:0-263 GCF_000935625.1 Nanorana parkeri | reverse complement strand
GATTCAGGGATGACAGCCTCTTTTTCATAAACTTAAGAGTCATATAGGGCAAATATGTTTTGCCATTGGAAGTATCTAGGATTGGATTGAGAGGGGCATTAAAGTCACCTCCCACGATCAACATACCTTCTGTGAAGTCAGTTAGAAGTGTCAAGAATTTGGTCAGAAATGTTGCATGTCGTACAGTTGCCAGTGTCACCGGGACGTCATTGAGTTTCCCTCTCAGGATTAGATATCTACCCTCGCTGTCCGATATGGAGTCC
>NW_017324768.1:0-263 GCF_000935625.1 Nanorana parkeri | reverse complement strand
TGTTGGATATCTATTTACTCGTTGTAACCTCATCTTTTATAATTTACCAATGTACTAGTGTATTATATTGTAGTTTTGGGTACTTAATTAACTTAAGTGCAGTTTTTGCTAAATATTTGGGTTTGATAAAGAGTTGCGCTAATATCGTACGACTTAAAAATTTGCAACTGCCACCAATTTATTGTATCAGAAAAAATATAATGTTTGGGGGTTTGAAGAGTAAATTTTTAGGCCTAAAATGTGGATTATAACGTGTGCAAAAA
>NW_017324767.1:0-263 GCF_000935625.1 Nanorana parkeri | reverse complement strand
GACCGGCTCCGCGTCCTCTCTTCCTCCTCCTGCGTGGGGCGCCGCTGTCCTTAAATACCATCATTCTCCGCAGGGGGCGTTGGCTTGTGAGAATAAGAGCTCCGCCCTTCATCACCGGCTCCTCAAATATGGTCTCAAACTTCCTGTACGGGGGAACAAGGACAGGAAGTGGCGTCAGGTGCGGCCTGGGGGTCACAATGCTCAGCACCCCAAAAAGATCTGACAACACGGGTGACCGGACCTCCCTCCCCGCTACCACCCAA
>NW_017324766.1:0-263 GCF_000935625.1 Nanorana parkeri | reverse complement strand
CAGTGTCCTTGTTATGTGAGTTTGAGGGCAACATGGAACAATACAATTCTCACGGACAGTATCGCCTGCACACTGTATTTTGGCATCACTTATTTTAAATGTGTAATTTCCCCCCATTTTCCATTTTTTTGGGGCTTTAAGGAGAACTATGGGGTGAGTGTTTTTTCCCATAGTCCTCCTCAGGGTCATGGGAGGACATAAACTAGAGCGTGTTATTTCTCCGACAAAACCCCAAAATGTTCTTACCTCACGCACACTGTCAT
>NW_017324765.1:0-263 GCF_000935625.1 Nanorana parkeri | reverse complement strand
CGACAGACACATAACTCTGTCAATGATATGAGCCTACAGATGGGAAGATCCGGACAGACAGACTAGGCCATTACCTCTCATCTTCTGACGTATGATTGGCTGCTGCACTTTGCACCCAGGAATGTGACGGGTCATGTGACTTCGGATCATCTTATACATCTGACAGAAGAGGGATAATCCCAGAGCAGCGGAACCAATCAGATTATGGACTGGATCAAAATTCCAACCGTTCCAATCATCTGATCCGTGTGTCTGAGACAACT
>NW_017324764.1:0-263 GCF_000935625.1 Nanorana parkeri | reverse complement strand
GCAGCCTAATAATAACCAAAAATGTATTTAAATTATCAAGCGGTCATATTGACATCCATTCATTGACTTGATATAAATTGACAAGCCAGCGTTTGTTAACATTGGCTATTCATGTCCCCTCCCTGTCAGCAATAACTGACAGCAAGAGAAGTTAAAATGTGTGATAAAATAAAAGTAAATACAAAAATAAAAATTATATGTATAAACATATTTTTATACTATAATTATTATAAAAATTAACCCCTTACAATGAAAATCTGCAG
>NW_017324763.1:0-263 GCF_000935625.1 Nanorana parkeri | reverse complement strand
TCTTTCCACCTGAGGTTTATCAATACAATTAACCAATATATATATATATTTCCTTCGCTTTCGAGATGTATTTGTTTTTCTACTATGTTTTCATGTATATATGTACAGATTCATGATCACCTAGTTAACCTCGACTGTGGTATTCTAGGGGGTCATAGGAGGTTTTTCCCTCTGAGGTGTATGTCCTTATATACTTTCCATGCATATCCAATGCTTTTTATAATTGTTTAATAAATGTATACATTTTATATATATCTCCTAGA
>NW_017324762.1:0-263 GCF_000935625.1 Nanorana parkeri | reverse complement strand
CATGCTAAAATCCTGCATAATCATACCGCCAGGGAGATTAAGCTCCCCACACACAATCTGACTGTAAAATCTCCTCTAGATCACCAACAACCATGTACAAGAAGGGCATGGCAGATTACATACAAACTGATACAGTTTTGGCAAATTTGAAGTAGATTGAACACAGATTGTATAGTACAAACAAATATAAAAGTACAAACACATGTGTATATATGTATATGTATATATATATGTATATGTACAGTATATATATATATATTTAT
>NW_017324761.1:0-263 GCF_000935625.1 Nanorana parkeri | reverse complement strand
TATTATTTCTTATTATTTTTTACTTTTTTTTACTTTTATTAAATTATTTTTTTATCAATGTTTTTTTCACTTAACTCTATTGCTATTAAAGAGGATCTAACAAGCCCCTAGAGGTGACAGGTTCTCTTTATTGAACCTGTCACCTCCAATACAGGAGTTCGAGCACAGTACTGTGTTGGAGCTCCTGTGACAGCTGAGATGGGAAGGCCGCGATTGCAGCTCTCCCCTCTTAAGGTGCCCATACACTGCACGATTCTCGTACG
>NW_017324760.1:0-263 GCF_000935625.1 Nanorana parkeri | reverse complement strand
GTGCGGAATGATCAAATTTCTGTTTTCTGCACCATTTCTGTCCTCCCACTGCCCGGAGAAACCATGCAGAAGAAGACGACTCTGTGGGTCGCGTGACATGCCCAAAAATAGTGTGGAAAACAATAGGCAAAACATACAGTGGAGGAAAGCCTGGGTGAGGCTTTGGAGGGGAACAGGATAAAAGTAGCAAAGAAACTCTATTCAATGTTTTTTACACACAAACGTTCGATTCTTACCTGAAAGACTTCACCTTGACTTTTACT
>NW_017324759.1:0-263 GCF_000935625.1 Nanorana parkeri | reverse complement strand
CCGTGCACGGAGCTGTACGTGCCGGCCGATTCCTGTGTGAAGAAAGTGGAAACAGAAAGGAGGAGGGTGTCGTCTTTGCTGGATATCATTGCAGACATTCTGTTGTTGAGATGGCGGAGGCCATATGAAGCAAAACACAGAGGGGGGAATTTATCAAAGCACTTGCAACGGTTTTTTTTCACTTGCAATCTTTTTTTTTTATGTGCAAATCTGTCTTTCAACGCGTGCCCCCGTTTTCACCTGAGCTTGCACTACTTTTCCAA
>NW_017324758.1:0-263 GCF_000935625.1 Nanorana parkeri | reverse complement strand
GGGGGCCTCCCAGGTTTTTTGTTAATATGACAACAGCTATTATTTTACAGGGGACCATTATGATACACGTTCATGGTTGCTAAAGCGACCATAAGCTTATAGCATAAGTGAGAAAGCCACCGACATATGGCTTACTGAGCGGGCCAGCTGCAAGCGGTTGTGTTTCACCGCAAGCCTTATGTCGGTGGCAGCGAAAGGGTTAAAAGTCCGTCCTAAAGCTGTGATAGAACTCACAACATAATATACAGGTGATCTCAGAACAA
>NW_017324757.1:0-263 GCF_000935625.1 Nanorana parkeri | reverse complement strand
GAGTGCAGAAGCTGAAAAGGAAATATGCAGAAGAAGAGGAAGTCTCTGTGGTGTGTAGGGTGCCATAGGTTTAGCAACTTTCGGGGGAGTTTTATCCTCTGCATGGCTGGGTGTGATTGCTACACCTGTGTGTTTGGACATTAAACTTCTCTATGGACGTTATGCAGGTGAAGTAATCCAGTCACTTTAGTGTTCAGGACTTTATTGATTTGCTTAAGGTGGCCATACACTCTACAACCATCGCAGGACCTTAGTCTTGCGAT
>NW_017324756.1:0-263 GCF_000935625.1 Nanorana parkeri | reverse complement strand
TGAAATCAGCTGTACCAGCCTGAAGTGAATAGCCGAACAGGCTGGTCGTAGTGTTATTATACAATACGTAGAGATTATAGATTATCGTAGGGCAGGCTGAAACCATATCTATATAAACAATGCTTTCCATGGAGCTTCCTCCGTACCACCGCCTGCCCGTGGCGTCGCTACAGGGGGGCAATTGCTAACAGTGGGGGCTACAGGGGGGCAATTGCGCCGTGTGCTAACAGTGGCGGATCGGGGTGACGTCACCCTGCTGCTTC
>NW_017324755.1:0-263 GCF_000935625.1 Nanorana parkeri | reverse complement strand
AAAAAAAGCAAAAGACATGTTTTTGACAAGTCTTTTATTTACAAAAATTGATCCACCGACGTAATTCATGGTCAATCACGGCGTCCAGCGTTGTCCATGACGATGACAAAATACAAAATGAAACAATAAAAAATAAATAGAAATAATTTAAAAAATTTAAAAACGCCGGCCATCGTCCCATCCGCTCCCCACCGCATAATGGCATTAGCTCCGACAATGACAGCTAGCTCCACCCAATTGTGTAGTTTGCCGGCATCTGATAG
>NW_017324754.1:0-263 GCF_000935625.1 Nanorana parkeri | reverse complement strand
TGTCTTACATTTATGGATTTTTAAAGACTTTTAAAAAAAAAAACTTTAAAAAAACTACAATAGATTTGGACTACTCACACATACATTGAAAAAAGTGTTATTTTTATTTCATTTTATTCAATTGGTACACATTGTTTGTCCATTCACTATTTATTAACAAGAATCACCTACACATGTTACACATATTCACAGTTTATTACAAATTTATTAGATAAGCTACAAATTGTCTGTTTTGAGGTATACATTGTCTGTTTTTGATGTAT
>NW_017324753.1:0-263 GCF_000935625.1 Nanorana parkeri | reverse complement strand
CATGGTATATATTGGGGGGTTCTCGGTCACATGGTATATATATGGGTGGGTTCTCTGTCACATGGTATATATTGGGGGTTCTCGGTCACATTGTATATGGTGCGGGGTTCTCGGTCACATGGTATATTGGGGGTTCTCGGTACACTGTGCAGTAACCCATAGCAACCAGACTGCACCCTGCTGGGCTCAGACCACTCCCCACCCCCCGGCTCTATGAGGTGATCACATGACTAGGAAAGATCCACCCCTTCTGCCCAGTCATA
>NW_017324752.1:0-263 GCF_000935625.1 Nanorana parkeri | reverse complement strand
GGTTTCTTCCTCTGTACCTTCCATGCTCGCTCCCCCATAAGCCTTTTGGTCTCCTGTGGGAGAGGTGTCATTGAGGGGAGGGTATTGTCAGGGTTTTTTAGCCTTCCTCATTCTCATGTGCATGGCTTGTCAGTATGTTTGACACTGCAGTTCCTCTTTGGCGCCCTCTTATGAACAAACTTGTTTACATCATCTTCCTGCTATTGCTAGCAATACTCCTGCCAAATTCCTGTCTCAGAGTGATGATGCAGGCACCAGGTCAC
>NW_017324751.1:0-263 GCF_000935625.1 Nanorana parkeri | reverse complement strand
GGCTGTTTACATTGCTAACAGTTCCCCACTCATGTGCGCGCTATGCTGCATGAACGGGGGGAGGGGCAGAATGTCTTAAGATGCCCTCCCGCACCTATAAGGCCCCCTTCAGGAATGGCCATGGACAGGAGGTGGTTAAGTGTTTGCACAGTTTCATAAAAGAACAGAAATATAAAAGTTTTACCTACATTGATACAAATGCAAGTAGAATGTTGATGCAGAAGGATATGAGATTGATGCAAGGTAACATTGGGAGTTTTATT
>NW_017324750.1:0-263 GCF_000935625.1 Nanorana parkeri | reverse complement strand
TTATTTAATATTGTGTGATATTTATTTAATAATATTTATAAGATGTTCTGCCTGATTGCTGGGTGGACATAACAAGAGTATTTCGCAAGGATGTACTGCCAAAACAGCATGGTTTAGGTTTGTTTTTATGTTTAGTCTATTGCAGATCTGTAGGCTTATCTAAGCATCGATCTCCAATAGTGATGGGCCGAACACACCCGAGTGTGGGAGAAGTGATTTTAACATTGCTTAAAGTGAAACAATCAAAATTAAAAATTCCTTTA
>NW_017324749.1:0-263 GCF_000935625.1 Nanorana parkeri | reverse complement strand
TATGAGACAATATGGTGGTATTATGAAGCTGGGTGGTGGCACTATGACTATGATGGTGGTATTATAAGTTTGGGTGGTGGCATTATGACTGCATGGCGGTGCTATGAAGCTATATGTTGCCACTATGAGACTACTGTATATGGTGATACTACGAGACTATATTTTGGCACTATGAGACTACATGGTGATATTATGAGACTATGTCGGCACTATGAGACTATATGGTGATACTGCTAGACTAAATGGTGATACTACGAGACTAT
>NW_017324748.1:0-263 GCF_000935625.1 Nanorana parkeri | reverse complement strand
GAAGCAGATCTCGGCTTCATCAGCTTCTTTGGGGGTCCCTAAGTGACATAAGAGGACCTTTTATTTTTTTCTAGTGATAGGGGCCTTTTTAGTCCCCTATGTTATAGCAATCAAGTAAAGTGTAAAAAAAAAAAAAACATCAAAAAAACCGCCCTGTGCACACGCACTTATACACGTAAATATGCGTTGGGTGCTTCTACGTGCAAATTCCACGATTACACAACACATGTTACATATCGCCGCGAACGTTGCAGTGAGAGCAA
>NW_017324747.1:0-263 GCF_000935625.1 Nanorana parkeri | reverse complement strand
GGCTGGGCAGGAAGTAGAGGTGGCTGGGCAGGAAGTAGAGGGTCTGGGGTGAGTCTTTGTGTCACTCTCCGGTTGTCTCTCCCCCGTGTCTGTCTCGGCGCTCAGTACGCCCGTCTGGTGGAGGTTGTCGGGCTTCATGATCTGGGTGTCGGCATCACTCTGGGTGCTCACCAGTCCATTGGATTTAAAGGAATCCTCCTCTATGGTACAGAAGAGCAGAAGAAGAAGTATCTACCTCGTCTTGCCTCAGGTAAGGGAAGGGT
>NW_017324746.1:0-263 GCF_000935625.1 Nanorana parkeri | reverse complement strand
GTGAGTAGCTACATGAGTGTCTATATGGGTTATTAGTTGTTTTTTTGAGTATCAGTATGAGTGTCTGTATGGTTCGGTGGGGGTATTACTTAGCGCATAGATGCTTGAATGAGTGACTCACTGTTTGTATGTGTTTTGAAGACAGCATGTGTGCAGGACTGTATGGGTGGATGAGTGTGTGTATGGGTGTGTTAGTGAGTGAATGAGTGTCTCAATAGTGCATTTATGAGTAACTCCATATGTTTTAAACTAGTATATGTGAG
>NW_017324745.1:0-263 GCF_000935625.1 Nanorana parkeri | reverse complement strand
CATTCAGTTTGAAAGTCAACAGATGGGCGGAGCGAGCCATTTTGCTGGTGCACATGTCTAGTCCTCAGTGTATTCTTACAGAGAAAGCTGGCTGATAACATGAAAGTCAGCCTGGTATAGCTGTGCTGGGACAGAATAAATGTACAATCTTAAAGTAGAACTGAAGCCAAAACCTTTTTGTTAGTTTTGAATACCGTAAGGGAGGATTATAACCCCAGTCAGCCTTTTTTTGCCATCTGTGTCCCATTGGGGAGATTTCCCTT
>NW_017324744.1:0-263 GCF_000935625.1 Nanorana parkeri | reverse complement strand
GCGCTGCCGAAGCGGCGGAAGTCCCCCCCCCTGGATTTCCAATCGGCCCAACGCAATTTTCACTCGCCAATTGCGAGGGGGCGAGTGGAAATTTTGAGCCCTGTTGCACATTGCACATAACTCAAATGTTATTTCATCACAAAATATATGCTTTGTGTATACAAAAAAATTGCAGCGAGGTGCTAGAGAGTTCGGGTTTGGAAAAGAAAAGGTGGCAACCCTACTGCACATGTATCTCTACACAGGATCATACAGTAGTGAGG
>NW_017324743.1:0-263 GCF_000935625.1 Nanorana parkeri | reverse complement strand
AATCGGGGGGGAGGAGCGGCACTACCCCCGTCACAACCGGAGTACGGAGTCGCCGTGTGGCGAGTGTGTGGGTCCATTACATGGGGTGTGCCACCGCTCTCCCCGACCCCCAATCGAGAGCCGCTGTTGTGTGAGTGGCAACCCTCTTCTCCAAGTGTCACAAAAAAAAAAACCCGTGGCCGACCGGTGGGGTTCCCAGGGGTAGTCCTCAAACCTCACCCGCACCCGAGGCCTCCTCTCATGCGGAACTGGGAGTCCCGACG
>NW_017324742.1:0-263 GCF_000935625.1 Nanorana parkeri | reverse complement strand
GCTATGTGCGATTTCACCAGCCTGGTGAGACCCCTCAGAGCACTGGTGAGACCCCACAGAGCCCTGGTTAAATTTTAAAAGTAATCTTAAATATTTTTAAACTGTAGTCCTAATAAAATATCACATGGCTATCCTGCTATGAAGGTCCCTATTCAGGACCTTCCTGTTACAGTGTCACAATATGCTTACCAAGTCTCCCCATTGTCCTCCTTAATTGCAAATCTGTCACATAGAATTAAGCCCGAGACTACAACAGACTATTT
>NW_017324741.1:0-263 GCF_000935625.1 Nanorana parkeri | reverse complement strand
GAGCAGAGTGTGGGGAAGGACAGGGAGCAGAGGTCACTCTCTACTCACCTGGGCAGTAGATTTGGGTTTTGTTACTCTCTTTCGTGCTCACTGAGTTATATACGGAACAGCTGACATTCATGGGGACGGTGTTGTTGAGTTCTTCTTTATTAAAGGTGATGTTATGGGAGTGATCTCCGTCATGTAAATCCCCATTCACTGTCCAGTTATAAGTGACATCGTGATCCTCCTCTAACACACAGGAGACACTGGCACTTCCATCA
>NW_017324740.1:0-263 GCF_000935625.1 Nanorana parkeri | reverse complement strand
AGGAGCTGAACGATCGCACACAGTGTGTGGCTGCTTACCAAATTGTTTTATTAGAAGCCTATTTTTTACCAATGGGATGTGGGTCGTTTTTAAAAATAAAATATATTATCTTTTTAAGGCTTCGTTCACACCAGACATTCTGGCCAGAACGTACTGCATCGTATTGCGGCCTGCTCACTATGTTGATGTGACTTGCATGGGAACGCAAGGCACATCAATGCTTGCGGTCCGGTCCGAACAAAATAGTGCTTGCAGCATTTTGT
>NW_017324739.1:0-263 GCF_000935625.1 Nanorana parkeri | reverse complement strand
CAGCCTAGCTTTCTTTTCGAATCTAGCAGACCAACCCCGGCCCTTCACGTGGTTGGTAGGCCCATCCACGACCTCCCTTATCCACCCCTCATTATTTAAAAATCCCCAATCCCCCCACTTCCCCCCTCCCACCCATTCCTGACTACTTATCCCCCTCTAAGTACCCCTACTACCCTCTCTCTGTGCCTTCAATCCCCTCTATTACCTCTGCCCCCACCCTTGACCATGGCGACACTTAAAGTTATATCCTTGAATGTAAAAGG
>NW_017324738.1:0-263 GCF_000935625.1 Nanorana parkeri | reverse complement strand
CGGTCGGTGAGTATGACAGTCCCTGGCTGAGTGAGGCTGGACGGGCAGTCGTCTCGTCTAGATAGAGCATCGGCCTTGCCGTTCTTCTCTCCAGGTCTGTACGTTATAATGAAGTCGAACCTATTTAGGAACAGGCTCCATCTGACTTGTCTAGATGATAGGGTTCGATTTGTCTGCAAATACTGAAGATTTTTGTGGTCAGTGTAGATGGTGAATGGCAGTTGTGCCCCTTCAAGGAGATGTCTCCAGTTTTCCAGTGCGGA
>NW_017324737.1:0-263 GCF_000935625.1 Nanorana parkeri | reverse complement strand
CTATGGGGAAAAACACTTACCCCATAGTTCTCCTTTAACGAAATTTGGCTTCATACAAATCTGATGCCGAAACAAATTGACTTTCAGACCCGAATCCCGCAAAACTAAATAAAGAAATATCTGAAATGAAACTAAACACATTTTTTGCCAGCGTACATGTCTATTTTCCATCAACTTACTAAACTAAAACAGCAGTTTTTCAAATGTTATCTATTTCTCTGCTTATTTTAAAACAAAAGACTAAATGAAGCCCCCCATATGTG
>NW_017324736.1:0-263 GCF_000935625.1 Nanorana parkeri | reverse complement strand
GCTAAAACGAATTCTCATGTGCGGCTATATAACCACAAGTTTCAGCTGTGCCACATCTAACTCTCACCAATCTTTGTGTACCATTCAACTACCTAACCGCAACTCTAATATATGCAGCATGACTAAGATCTCCAGCTCCCAGCATATAAAGAGAGCGGCAGGGGAAAGCACTGGTTACTTTAAGAGAACATAGGTGACAAGCCATGACCTGTCCATTACTTACAGAGCTGTCTCCCTTCTTAGGAGCGGAGGGTTTGCGTGGG
>NW_017324735.1:0-263 GCF_000935625.1 Nanorana parkeri | reverse complement strand
GGTACAACAAGTGGATAAGATCTGCTCACTATACTCAAAAAGACTTATTTTCAAGGGTATGATACAATTTGGGCCGGTTGGTTACAATTCAGAAGCTAGAATTGTTACAAATTGCTGGGACCTCATCTTGTAATAGATTTGATTAGACTGATATAAATATTACCCCCAAATGGTGACGGCTCGCTCTTGTTTCTGGTCACACAACTGTATATGACTTTTTCCATGGAAGAGAGGCCACATTGTCTCCACCTGAAATCTTATTG
>NW_017324734.1:0-263 GCF_000935625.1 Nanorana parkeri | reverse complement strand
CTGGTAATGATTAAAATTTTTGTGTTTGATTAATCGAAATTGTTTTTAATCAATTAATTTGGATTAATTATAACGCACATACAGATCCAACTACATTGGCCTATACACATACAGCACAGCAATGAAGTAATAAAATGAACTAGGATCACACTAATCCAGCACGTTATTAATCTCACGTGCCCCGCTTAATATGGCCACCACTTGAGTGGGGCAACTCAGAAAAATAATGTGCTGGATTAGTGTGATCCTAGTTAATTTTATTA
>NW_017324733.1:0-263 GCF_000935625.1 Nanorana parkeri | reverse complement strand
TGTATAGTTTGCGAACTCGACGAGAAGGGCACGCAAGCGCAATGCATGGTAGTTGAACTGAACAGGAGCTGTGTGTAGCTGGAGAAGCTAATGGCCGTGAGGGACGCAGGTGCAGTGTGGGGGTGTAAGACTCAGTGAGTGGCAACGCATGCGCGGAAGATCCTTATGTGTAGCTGACCTGCTGGCAGTACCCGGATGCGACGTCAGAGGTTCACAAGGTCAATGAGTTCTCAGTGTCGACAGAACACCGGCGACTGCCCAGA
>NW_017324732.1:0-263 GCF_000935625.1 Nanorana parkeri | reverse complement strand
ATGACCTGTAGGGGCTTTTAAATCATTGTCTATGGACTTTTTGGGGTACTGAATTGTGTTGCCGTTACATGGACGCACACTATTTTTAATCTGGACATGTTGGGTATCTATTTACTCACCATAACCTTATATTTTATATTTTACAAAACAAAATTAACTAAAATTAACGTAAGTGAATTTTTCACTTAATCTTCGGGTTTGATGAAGAGTTGCACCAATATAGTGCAACATAAAAATTTACAACTGCCACCATTTTATTCTAC
>NW_017324731.1:0-263 GCF_000935625.1 Nanorana parkeri | reverse complement strand
ATAATGTGCGGGGATTTTAATCTTATCACTGATAAAGATGTAGATTGCTCAAGTATAGGTGTACGTAGGACGGCATCGTTTTCTCCCTTCCTGGTTAGGGAACAACTATACGATGCTTGGCGTTGCATCCACGCCAATGAGCGTGATTACACGTACCACTCAATGGTCCATAACACATACTCAAGACTGGACTTATTCTTGGTGGAGATGTCGCTTCTGCAGAATGTTGTCAGAGCGGACATCCTTCCCAGGACTTGGTCAGA
>NW_017324730.1:0-263 GCF_000935625.1 Nanorana parkeri | reverse complement strand
GACCCCTGATGTCTCCATAAAGAGGACCTGTCACACCATATTTGCTATTACAAAGGGGGCTTGTTAGCCCTAAAAAATGTTTTTCAAAAATGCAAACAAAAATGTCCCCCACTCCCACGTACATGCACATACAAACGCAAAAATGCTTTGAATGTGCCTACATGCAAGAACCAAAATTGCTCCATATATGTTACATATCGCCGTGAACACCGGAGTGACAGCAATAATTCTAGGACCATCAATCACTGTTAACACTAAACTGA
>NW_017324729.1:0-263 GCF_000935625.1 Nanorana parkeri | reverse complement strand
TTTCGGAATTCGGGTCCGAAAGTCAATTAGTTTTGGAATTCAGACGAAATTCGTTAGCGGTAATCTCTACGAAATTTAGTTTCCATTTCGTTTCGTTTTTCGTTTTGTTCGTTCGTTGCAGCAAAATTACATTTAACCACCTCTCCTGGATGCGGGTGGGCGTCTTTAGACGTCCTTCTTCCACACTCCTGCTCGCGAGCGGGAAACCGCCTGGATTTTTAACGTTTACATACAAGCGGTCCGGCGTCTGTAAATACGCCCGA
>NW_017324728.1:0-263 GCF_000935625.1 Nanorana parkeri | reverse complement strand
TGAGATGAAAGTATAGAGTGTGGTGACTTCAGATTGTACAGTGCAACACTTTGGGCATCAATTGTTTTCCCAAAGGATCACTTTGTAAGTGAACACTGATATCTCCCCTCAGCCTGCTTTTTAAGGATATCATTCCTGGAATTCCTGTCAGCATCTGGGATATAAAATGACCCCACTTTCTGCAGGATATCAGAATAAAGTAATTATTGGATTCTGTTGAAGACCCTATATTGTGGAATTACCTCACTGGAGAATTTGGCTCT
>NW_017324727.1:0-263 GCF_000935625.1 Nanorana parkeri | reverse complement strand
GCGACGTACACTGTACGTCATCAGTCACGAAGGGGTTAATACATTCTCAACATGGGCTCAGGCTTATCTTTAGAAAAATAACACAAATAATGCACCACTAGTGAGTTGCTGAGAAAATACGCATCCAGGTTAGTCCAAAATCCCAGCCTGCAATTTCCTTCAGGTCTCTTATACAAAATAAGAGGTGCACCGAAATTCAAATTTCAAAACCGAAACGAAACTGAAATTTAAAAAAAAATGTCAGGCCGAAACCGAAAATGTTT
>NW_017324726.1:0-263 GCF_000935625.1 Nanorana parkeri | reverse complement strand
GACACAGTTTCGCATCCTGCATAAAGCATACTATGGCTTTGGAAAAAATGACTAACCCTTGCAGTAAGGCTTCCCCTGCGCTGCAAGGGTTAAATGCTCATTCTGGCCTAGTGAGGAAAATAACAAAAAGTTATACTCACCCAAAGCACTGAACTGTCCAGCTATCACAGCGCTCCCTCCAGCCTGTCTCCTCCTATGCAACAGCATTAGAATGTTCCCCAGCATCCTCACATCTATACACAGTGTATAGAACGTGATGATTT
>NW_017324725.1:0-263 GCF_000935625.1 Nanorana parkeri | reverse complement strand
GAATGTTTAGGCTTCATAAAATTGTTTAATTTGTTGTTGAGTAACACAAAGTTGGAAACTCATATCTGTGTTATATAAATTGTTATAGGTGTACACAGCCTGTTGTCCTGCACACTATAAAGTCTGCTTTGGAGGACTGCTCATGTTGTTTGTACACGTTGCATCGCATTGTTTGGATTCGTTATCTGCACGGCATCGTTTGATTCTTTTTGGACTTTATTCCACTGTGTATGTTATGTGGTTTGAGTTCAGCCTATAATCAT
>NW_017324724.1:0-263 GCF_000935625.1 Nanorana parkeri | reverse complement strand
TGAATATTCCTCGCGGTCCCTCCCCTGGGCGGGGCAGAGTGATGGAGCATCCTGAATATTCCTCGCGGTCCCTCCCCCTGGGCGGTGCGGAGTGATGGAGCATCATGAATATTCATCGTGGTCCCTCCCCCTGGGCGGTGCTGAGTGATGGAGCGTCATGAATATTCATCGTGGTCCCTCCCCCTGGGCAGAGTGACGGAGCCTCATGAATATTCATCGTGGTCCCTCCCCCTGGACGGAGTGATGGAGTGTCATGAATATTC
>NW_017324723.1:0-263 GCF_000935625.1 Nanorana parkeri | reverse complement strand
TTTTTAGGACACAGATGGAGGGTCAGTGGCTGAGTGAACTGTGAGCAGCTTGGGCTCGGTTTGGTCTGATGGTCAAAGTGAACCATAGGGTGGCCATACACTGTACAACCATCGCAAGACCTTAGTCTTGCGATGGTTGTAAAGGGATTAAAAAAACGTACGATCTGCCCATCTTGGATGTGGTGACTCCCATATACACAGACTCCCATATACACAGACTCGCATATACACAGACTCCTATATACACAGACTCCCATATACAC
>NW_017324722.1:0-263 GCF_000935625.1 Nanorana parkeri | reverse complement strand
GAAGGTGGCCTGGTCTGAGGAATCACGTTTTCTTTTACATCTTTTGGATGGCCTGGTGCGTGTGTGTGTTGCTTACCTGGGGAAGAGATGCCACCAGGATGCACTATGAGAAGAAGGCAAGGCAGTGGAGGAAATTTGATGCTTTGAGCAATGTTCTGCTTGGAATCCATGGGTTATGCTATTCATCTGCCATTCATGTGGATGTTACTTTCACACTTACCCCCTACCTAAACATTGTTGCTGACCAAGTACATCCCTTCATG
>NW_017324721.1:0-263 GCF_000935625.1 Nanorana parkeri | reverse complement strand
CCTGCTGTCAGGATGGCGGAGCGGTGAGGGGGAGAGAGGCCACGCCCACAGTTTCAGGATGACAGCGGCTCTGTGCGTGGCAGAGCGGGGGATGGGTGAGTATCAGTGATACTTACCGGTCCTCCGTGTGAGAAGGACAAACACTGGAGCCATCGTCTGATCACTCCGGTGTTTGTAAATAACCGGGGACACATAGTGCTGTGTGTCCCCAGTTATGAATGGACAGTCTGTGATTTATATCACAGCCTGTTCATTCAAGATTT
>NW_017324720.1:0-264 GCF_000935625.1 Nanorana parkeri | reverse complement strand
GGCGGGGGATGGAAGCCAGTGGAGGGATTGGCAGAGGGGGTCATTCTCGGTATCTGTTCTCAGTCTGTGTGTATGGACCACTTCCCTTGTCCTGTATGCCGATTGTCATTCTCGGTATCTCTTGTCCTGTAGGTGGAAGAGGTTCAGAGCTCCATATTTGGGGATTTGGAGTATTCCTCCGGAGGGAGGAGGGGTGAAGGGGGAGGGGATATTTAGGGATTTGGAGTGTTACTAAGCCCAGAGTCCAGTGCGTTACTAAGCCCA
>NW_017324719.1:0-264 GCF_000935625.1 Nanorana parkeri | reverse complement strand
GGCTCCAGTACGAGCGTCCATCAGAGCTGACCTTCCACCTGAGGATCCATGGAAGTCACGTGACCGATAGCGGCACCTATCACTGCGCGGTCCAGGAGTGGCTGAGGAACCCCCGCGGAGCCTGGGAGCCAATGGAGGAGCTCCAATCCGGGCGGATCTCTGTCATCGTCCAAACTGCAGGTAAGGATCGGTCAGTCACACCTGTCCAGGCGACCTGCGCTCGGGGCACAGAGTCATACACCCCCGGGGGCGGGCACAGAGTCA
>NW_017324718.1:0-264 GCF_000935625.1 Nanorana parkeri | reverse complement strand
CTGTTCCTGCAGCGCCTATTGGGCCACAGGGACTGTGAACTTAGGTTCACCTGTTAGTTGATTCTATTCAAGGGATTCTAACTTCCTTGACCTCACCTTACCTACCTCTACCTGTAAGTACATTCCTACCTCCCCCGTCTTTGTCTGTGTTGTTGTTCCTCTCTTCTCCTCCTACAACCTCCCCCCCCTCCCTCCCGTAGGGATACCTCACTAGGATGTCAGGCATGACTGATCTCAACATTTTCTCTCTGAATGTTAGGGGCC
>NW_017324717.1:0-264 GCF_000935625.1 Nanorana parkeri | reverse complement strand
CCGTATGCCGTACGTCCTTGGCAGCGAAAGGGTTAAAAGAGCTGATTGGTTGACGGGAACAGCTGCTCTAGATTTTGTCTCCAAGTTTTGATAAATTCCTCTCATATTTTTTTTTAGCTACAGTTCATTATTCTTTACCAGATTTTTTTTTAATTGAATGCATTTTTCATAGGTGACAAGATGGAAGAACGTACCAACTTCATGAACATGATGAAGATCAGCATTAAAGTGCTGATCCAGTCTGCTCTTAATCTAGGTCGGAGT
>NW_017324716.1:0-264 GCF_000935625.1 Nanorana parkeri | reverse complement strand
GTGTGATGACTACACAACGCATGCACAGGGTGGGAAGTGTTTCAGTGGCACCCTAAATGCACTTCCTGTCTGCAATGCAATCAACTGCAACATGCAAAACATGCGGCGTGACTAAAAACTGCATGCATGTTATTGTGCATTACAACATGCCAGAGTGCAGGGGGGGGGAATTAAATGAATGGCAACACACGCCCCGCACTGTTAACACATGAATTGCACGGTACGGTGGGGATGACGCGCGGCCCTCGGTGGGGATGACGCGCG
>NW_017324715.1:0-264 GCF_000935625.1 Nanorana parkeri | reverse complement strand
CGCTGCCTGTTTTTAAATCGCCAGTGTTTCCCGCCCGCGCGGCACGCCCGAGTGGATGGGGCTAACAGGCCGTGCATGCACGGCCTGTTACATCCATGAAGTTTACTTAAGTATAGTGGGAGGGAGATTTGTGCGGGTAATTCCATTTTCTCAAATGACTTGGGAAAGTGAATTTACCCTTTAGGGTTGGTGCAAACTTGTGGATTCCCAGGACGTGCGATCGTGTGCGGCTGCATACAGCGGTTGCATCCGCATGTATGGGGT
>NW_017324714.1:0-264 GCF_000935625.1 Nanorana parkeri | reverse complement strand
AAACATCTGCTCACCACTAACTAAATCCATGTCAAATCCTAATAGGGTGTCTCCTAAACTAACAGACAGCTCTTGTACCTTTTTAGTGTTCTGTCTGCAGTCAGGTTTGTTTTATCCATATGAGTCTGGACCCCCTCTTTTAAGTGCAGATGAGAATGTGTAGGTTAGAAACTTGTGGAAACACATATATACCATCCTCCTATCCACTGCCTCACAGCAAAAATAAATAAATAAATGAATTAAAAATTAAAAAAAAAAATATAT
>NW_017324713.1:0-264 GCF_000935625.1 Nanorana parkeri | reverse complement strand
TTCCTGACCAATCAGGAAGCTGAGAGGTGGTTCATTACATGGCGCCCAGCTTCCCGATTGGTTAGGAAGCCAGGCTGCATAGCAACAAGTGAAACAGGCTTTCTAGCCACTCAGGAAGCCAGGAGGCGGGTCATAACCCACCGCCCGGCTTCCTGGTTGGAAAGCCAGCCAGCTCCAGTGGCGTCACAAGGGGGGTGCGGGGGGGAGCGGCCCGCACCTAGGAGACACAAAATGATTGTCATGTTGGTGTCATCCCCCTCTGAA
>NW_017324712.1:0-264 GCF_000935625.1 Nanorana parkeri | reverse complement strand
AGGCTGTGAGTCATATACTGCCTTCATTGTGCTGTATGTACCATACCTTGATTATTTTTATATAAGGGCGCCTTAGAGCATGCGTTTCCATCCGGGCCCTTTTTATGTCCCCGTCTCCTGTTCCCTGTTACTCCTTGGTGTTCCCCCTTCTCCCCCCCCCTTTTTTTTTCTTCTCCCCCCTTTTTGTTTTATTTTTTTCTTGTCTTTGGTTTTTTGTTATAATTCTATGATCCTCCCCTGTGACGGACGCCCTGGGATCTAACT
>NW_017324711.1:0-264 GCF_000935625.1 Nanorana parkeri | reverse complement strand
CTCTGGAGGCTCCTCGTCCTCGTCCTCTCTGGAGGCTCTCCATCCTCGTGGCCCCTGATCATAGACACTCCCAGCCCCCGTATGAGTCGTGCCGGGAGGATGGCGGCCTCCTTCTCATGTTCTTCTGTTCAGTCTTCTACAGGAATATCTCCGGGACGAGGACCCGATGGAGGAAAACACGTCTGACATGAAGAGGGAAACCGGTGAGTACTTCCGGGGACACGGCGGGGACACGGCGGGGACACAAGGGGGAGGAGATGGTGG
>NW_017324710.1:0-264 GCF_000935625.1 Nanorana parkeri | reverse complement strand
GTGAAATGTTCAATTTTGTGAGGTGTCCAACGAAAAAACCAGATAGCTTTCTATCAAAAAAGCTAGCCATATTGTGTATTTCTGAATACTTTGCTTCATTGTTCTAGCACAGTTTAGCCCATAGGATGTGGGCAAAGGAAGCACATCTGTGACCTGCCACTGCTCAAGTTAAAGTGTGGACCTTGTAAAAAAAAAAAAATAGGAGACCTAATAGTAAAGATCCTAATCCCTTCATCTCGGAGAAGCAAGCGGGTTCTGTATCCT
>NW_017324709.1:0-264 GCF_000935625.1 Nanorana parkeri | reverse complement strand
GGTCATGAATAGGCATGGGAATAGGGTCTTTTAAAGGTCCCTTCCACCCAATATCCTATGTCAACTTTAGGTAGAAGTTGGAGAGTTTATCAACTTATCAACAAATGGTTTATCAACAAATGGTTTCTTATCTTTTTCGGGGGCTTTGGTGGTGCATCACATTCCCTGGACTGCACAGCTGCTGTGCACATCATGAGGGGGATTCATTTCTCCACCGTATTTTTATTATGTATTTGATGTTACAGAATATACAAAAGGAGAAGT
>NW_017324708.1:0-264 GCF_000935625.1 Nanorana parkeri | reverse complement strand
TAACTATTCACAGTCAGGAACATGAATCACTGTAATCGCACATATATACATGAACATATATATATATATCTATAGGGGCTACACCTATTTTGCAGCATTAGAAAAGGAAACAGAGATCCATTTCCACTTTTACTGAACCTCTTAGCAACAACACACAAAATTCTGAAGTTATATTTCACAAGTTCAAAGATATGGGAAGTAAATGCAAAGATATGGAAAAAAGCATTAAAGAAGAACTATGAGGTGAGTGATTTCCACTCATCC
>NW_017324707.1:0-264 GCF_000935625.1 Nanorana parkeri | reverse complement strand
AAGATATAAAAACTGACATTTCCTATATGGGAGAACGTGTAAATGGGCTGGAGGAAAATATGGACATTTGTATCTCCAGACTGGAAATACAACAACAAACTATTAATGCGCATTCAGAGTTGATGAGAGATATGATGTATAAAATGGACGATATAGAAAATAGAAGTAAACGTAATAACATACGATTACGTGGTATCCCCGAGTCTGTTGAGACACATGCCCTCTGCCAAACAGTAAAGGCTATACTGAATGTTATCCTGGGGA
>NW_017324706.1:0-264 GCF_000935625.1 Nanorana parkeri | reverse complement strand
TGTTACCAATGACCAGCTTGGGCTGAACAAGTGGCTGAGAGTAGCCTTATTAGGAACCCAGCCCAGTGCTCAGAGGTGTGGGAGAGTTGTGTGGGTGCAGGAGGCACAGAGCCACAGCAGGTCAGGTGCATGCTGGACACGTGGAACAGCCAGTGAAGGCTGGGAGAAGTTGGGAAGGTCAGTGACCCTAGGACCTGTGGGACACACTGCTGAGAGAGCAGAATGAGGGCTCACGAGGGGTGAGCAGTGTGAGTTTCTTGGAGC
>NW_017324705.1:0-264 GCF_000935625.1 Nanorana parkeri | reverse complement strand
GGCCGGGTCTTGGTTGGCCTTGTGGGAAATCCGGCCCTGGTTGTCACCATCAGGAACGTCTCTTTTCTGTGAAATGGTATGCATCCATCACTGAAGTGCATATTACACTGACACACTTCCTGTCCTAGGGTGACAACGTTGCTCCCTCATAGATACATTACAGTCAGTGAGTGTTGTCATCCTAAGATAGGAAGGATATGTATTTTTCTACTGGATTCTAAGAAAATAAGTAGGGCTGTGGAAATTAAAGATTAATTTCTCGAT
>NW_017324704.1:0-264 GCF_000935625.1 Nanorana parkeri | reverse complement strand
GAGTACCCAGAGGAAATCCACACAAGCACTAAAATCAGCTAAGCTCACTCAGTGCATCAAATAAAAAAGTGAGCAAAGTCTTAGTTTGTCTCCTCTGAAAAGCAGCAACAGCCTGGGTGAAAAGCCTCTCCCCTGCCAATATGGTATAGTAAAGGTCTCTTTGTGTGGAACCAGTGATCTCTCTGGACAGACACACCCCTTAGTCAGAACTAGAACTCTCCAAATTAGGCGATCCCTTAAGACTCATCTCTTCAGGGAAGCCTA
>NW_017324703.1:0-264 GCF_000935625.1 Nanorana parkeri | reverse complement strand
TATTTTTGGATTCACAAATTATCCATTTTTGGACTCACTTTCAATTAATGAATTATTTATAATATTATATATATTTCCACCCATTTTTGTATTCACTTTGCTATATATCACTTTGATAAGCTTGAGATTTGTATACATTTTGGTATATATATATGTGTATATATATATATTTTTCGTATTTCATATCTGGAATTGTATATATTTATTTTATGTATCTGTGCACGATTTGAGACTTTTGTTCACTGACTATTATTGATTATTAAC
>NW_017324702.1:0-264 GCF_000935625.1 Nanorana parkeri | reverse complement strand
CATGCTGGGCTCTGCACGGTCCCTTTAGCAGCAGTGTGATCATCTTACCTGCTGTTTGGTCCCCGGCCTCCTCCACCTTTGGCTGGTGCTGCCTCCCAGCCCCAGCCTCCTTCGCATCTCGACGGCTCTTCCATGACCTGGCCCTTTCTCATCCAACATCGTCTTGGCCTCGCCCGCGCCCCCTCCTGCTTCACCTAACCCACTTCTGCTGCTCCGTCTCCTCTGCCTCTTCCACCGCTGCCTCCTCGCCGATTTTCTCTGACA
>NW_017324701.1:0-264 GCF_000935625.1 Nanorana parkeri | reverse complement strand
CACCCCACACCATACACCCCACAGCATACACCCTACACCGAGCGCACCCCACAGAGGGGGAGTTCATGACGGCCAGGGCTCAGAATAAGTTTAATGACACCGACCACCATTCAACCCAGAAGACCAGCACCATCTAGTGGCAGGAAAGACGTACTGCAAGGGACGGCTCCGGACTGAAGGTGAGCATTACAGCGAAAGCTAAGGAGCTGATATTTGTGTTTTTTTATTTTCTGCTGAATTCTGATTTTTAATAAATACATAAAT
>NW_017324700.1:0-264 GCF_000935625.1 Nanorana parkeri | reverse complement strand
AATCTCCCAAACAATGTAATCAATCTCCCATTCTCACCTTTAATGGGACACACCTGTTCCTTTCTTACCTTTTTATCTTTATGTATTGGAAGAATTTTTGGGGTTTTTGCTAACTGTGGAAATACATTTTTCATTCTCTAATCTAGCTGCCCGGATTGAACGTTTACATTTTCTATAGCATTCTTTGCAGTTCTGGAAGGCCAGTTCTGTACCTTCCATCTTCTATTTTTAAATGCCAGTTTCTTCTTACTGATTAGTTGTTTT
>NW_017324699.1:0-264 GCF_000935625.1 Nanorana parkeri | reverse complement strand
TCTCGGATCAGAATACTTCCGAATAATGCCGCGTGCAAACGTTTTTGCACCACACTGGGGGTGCGCGGCGCTTTTGGGGTGCCATTGAAACCCGGGGGCAAGATTGTGAATGTAGATAAAGCAGGGAGTGGGGGCGGGGCCAATAGCAGGCGGACTATTACACCCGCCCCCGGTCATGTGACATGTCACGTGGCGCTCTCACCTCCTTCTCCAGGTAAACCTTCTTGTCGTCCAGCGTGTTGTAGAGCGTGAAGAACTGTTTAG
>NW_017324698.1:0-264 GCF_000935625.1 Nanorana parkeri | reverse complement strand
CTGTACAGGTATCTATGGGGAGGTAGGTACAGGTGTGTATAGAGGTAGGTGGGCATGGAACAGTTGGGGAGAAGGCGGCCCAGGCTATTGCTGTGACTCCGCCCCCCTCCTCGTGTTGGATGAGAGGTGTAATCAGCTTTTCTGGCTCAGCGTGTCACATGTCAGCGCAGGAAGTGATAGGAGGAGGCCAGGTGATTGTACTGTGCGCTCCTTATACCCCGGGGGGGGCTCCTGAGTGCTGCATGTTCCTGGGGGCTCCTGAGT
>NW_017324697.1:0-264 GCF_000935625.1 Nanorana parkeri | reverse complement strand
CTCGCAGGTCACTCACACACGGGTGAAGCGTTACTTAGAAGATGGGTGTAAGTTGGCTGGTCCGGGAGCCCAAGGGTTAAAAGACGACCGTCGCTGTCCATGGCAAATTCATGCAGCGAGGTGATGGCGGAAGGGCGCACCTAACCCTTTGGGTACCGGAGCTTAAGGTGTGGAGAATCTTTAGAGCCATCAGCCTGGGTGTAACGTGGAGGGGGGAGGGGCATCCAATGTCTGAGGACCGGCACGGATTATCGATGTCCACCT
>NW_017324696.1:0-264 GCF_000935625.1 Nanorana parkeri | reverse complement strand
AAGGGACACGAGCCGCAATAAAAAGCTGACATGTTTGAAACCCTTCCTACTCTATCCAAAGCTAAAAGACGTCTCCCCATTAGATACACTTTAATTTGGTTGCTCTAGCCATCTTATGTCTATCGCGAATGGCCAGTCACATTCTGCACCGGTCCATTAATGGCTAAAAGCCTATTGTACACTATATGGTTTTCCATTTGTCTTCCAGAAAACGCTGCTGGAAGGAGCTATGGGGTGTCTGAAAAATGCATCAAAAACAAAGCA
>NW_017324695.1:0-264 GCF_000935625.1 Nanorana parkeri | reverse complement strand
AAGATGGTGCTATAGAGAAACATTTATTTTACAACTGAGCATACTGTTCTTCTATGGTAAGTTTTCAGCCCATGAAGAAAGGAACAAGGGTATTCTGGGAATTCAGACTCCATCTTGGAACCAAGGAGATGAGAATCTGATACCATCCTGAGCGCATATCTGGAGTAACTGCCCTGGTAGGGACAAACTTGTTTCTCTTTATATTTGTGAGATATCCCTCTATTTACATGTTCATATGCTGATTGTATGTTTTCATGTTCTTTT
>NW_017324694.1:0-264 GCF_000935625.1 Nanorana parkeri | reverse complement strand
ATTGTTTTTACTTGCATTGCATTTACATGCATGTTGCGCTGCAAAAAAGTAGAGCATGCACTTTTTTTTTAGTGCACTGCAAGGCATTACACAACTGGTCCAATTCACATCTATACATTTTTGGTTCCCATCCGTTGACATCCACCGAAAAACGGATGCCAACGGATCTGGGGTGAATGGGGTCTTAAAGTGCCCCTGTACCTGCAGGGTCACTTTTCCACAATCACCAATAAAAGAACCTTATATACCAGGGGTAGGCAAACA
>NW_017324693.1:0-264 GCF_000935625.1 Nanorana parkeri | reverse complement strand
TGTATCACTTAGCTGTAGATCCTCAAATCATCTCTGAATTTTTTTATTTTAACATCCTTCCCATTCCTCCACTCGCCCCCTCCCCCCCTTATCTGTCGCTATATATCATGTGAAACTGCATGCTTATATCTCAATCTACTACCCTTGATAGTGTTAAAACAACAATCTTTCCGATAGAGTCAAAAGTCAAATGTGCTCGACTAAGACCTTAGATTTTAGATTTAAGTGTCATAATCTCTTTTTTGCCTGGATTAGTTTATATCT
>NW_017324692.1:0-264 GCF_000935625.1 Nanorana parkeri | reverse complement strand
GGGTGTCCATTATCCATATATAACTGGTAGCGTGGCAGGGGCTGTCCATTATCCATATATAGCTGGTAGCGATACGGGGTTGTCCATTATTAATATATAACTGGGGGTGTCCATTATCAATATATAACTGCTGGTGTGGCAGGGGGTATCCATTATCCAAATATAGCTGGGAAGAATGGAAGGGGTGTATCCATTGCCTAAATATATTAGGGGGAATTTATCGAAACTGGAGCAAACAAAATCTGGAGCAGATTTGCACTGCAA
>NW_017324691.1:0-264 GCF_000935625.1 Nanorana parkeri | reverse complement strand
GATGGGGAGCTTTTTAATTTCAGTACTGTATGGTACAACCTGCAAAGCAGTTTTATTCAAACACGTACTAAGATATATTTAAAGTTAGCTTGTCAGCCTTTTTGGAGTTTAAAAAGTAACAGTGTAGGCCCCACAAGCCTGCTATTACTTCTGTTAGCTAGAAAATACTCCTTTACGCACTTCTCTGATTTATTTTCATTTAATTGCTATAGACCTTTTTTTTTTTTCCAAAAGTTTTTATTTTCAAGAAAGTTTTCAGGTAAA
>NW_017324690.1:0-264 GCF_000935625.1 Nanorana parkeri | reverse complement strand
GCCGGGCTGTGCTGGGCGGTGCCAGGCTGTGCTGGGCGGTGTGTTCTGTGAGCTCCCCAACATCACTTCCTGCTACCCAGAGCCGTCCTCCCTTCTCACATGCAGGAAGCCAGCTCCATGCTTTTTACTTGTTAGTACTGAACCCCGTCTTCCATGTTGCCCCTCCCCCCCTCCTGAGTTTATTACCTGCAACAATTTGGGGTCAACAACAAACACCGAAATTGAGAGTGATGATGGGAGGAGAGGGATGATGGGAGGAGAGGG
>NW_017324689.1:0-264 GCF_000935625.1 Nanorana parkeri | reverse complement strand
TTAACATTTGTGTTTTGCAATACACACTGAAAATAAACTTTTACAGATGTTCTCAGGGTGAAGGGCCAACAAAATTGTTTATAAATAAAGCACTTGGTGATGTGTAAATGGCCATCATTTTGTATTTGTAATAGGAAAGGTCAATTTAAATGTTCATCAGTGTTCCCTTAGAGATTCCACCATCCTCCATCTCCTTCTGTCCTGTGTCGGATGATTTTGCAACGGCATCTATGAGGCACCTAACCACAAGCAGGATGACAGAAT
>NW_017324688.1:0-264 GCF_000935625.1 Nanorana parkeri | reverse complement strand
CCTCCCCGGATCTGTCCGTTCTATTCCCCTAATGCTGCGCTTCATTGTATCTCATCCCCGGATGTGTCCGTTCTATTCCCCTAATGTTGCGCTACATTGTATCTCATCCCCGGATCTGTCCGTTCTATTCCCCTAATGCTGCGCTACATTGTATCTCATCCCCGGATCTGTCCGTTCTATTCCCCTAATGCTGCGCTACATTATATCTCATCCCCGGATCTGTCCATTCTATTCCCCTAATGCTGCGCTACATTGTATCTCCTC
>NW_017324687.1:0-264 GCF_000935625.1 Nanorana parkeri | reverse complement strand
GTTTATTGGCAGCGGGGGCAAAAGGGATTAAATAGGGAGAGATAGTGTGGTGCACTTAAAAGTACAATAGTGTCTTAAACTCCTCCTCAGCAAATAATTGATGATTAAGTCTTACTCTCACAATCCAGTGAAGTAAAATGAAATCCCAAGTGGTAACTTGAATAATTTTTTTTTAATTAAAACTGTCAGGCATATAAATAGGAAGAGCTACTCAATTATATATATTTTTTTAACTCAAAATCATATTAGAAATTCTGGTGCATT
>NW_017324686.1:0-264 GCF_000935625.1 Nanorana parkeri | reverse complement strand
TAAGGCACACATTACAGTATTGTTTTATGTAAAAAAAATCTAAGGGTTTAATGTCACTTTAAGACTGTTTGACCGATGATGTAAAAGGAAGTCTTTTGGTGCATGTAGATAAGGAGACATTTGCCTTCTCTAGCTGAAATTGGCTATCTCTTCCCATGTCCATGGGTATCCTAAAGCTGAACTCCAGCCTTACCTTCAGAGTTGTATAGGCTCCTCTAATGTCCTGAAATTGCTCACTCTGATTTCACTGCACACTGTGAGCTT
>NW_017324685.1:0-264 GCF_000935625.1 Nanorana parkeri | reverse complement strand
GGCTAATCCTCCTCAACTCAGGAAGACTCTTATTGATAAATATTTACGTAATGCCCACCTCCCATCCTTTCCAAAAGAAGAGATGGAGGCCTTGGAAACAGATTTTATGGAAGCAGAGTTCTCTAAAGCATTAAGCATGATAACCTCGGGTAAAGCCCCGGATGGGTTAACATTTCCTTATTATCAAACCTTTAAAGATTTGCTCCTACCTCGCTTGATCAGCTATGCTAACTCCCTAACCTCTGGAGGAGAATTTCGCCCAGA
>NW_017324684.1:0-264 GCF_000935625.1 Nanorana parkeri | reverse complement strand
GTTTGCAAGGTATCAGAGAGGCCTGGGGGGCAATTGCCTATGTAGGCAAAAATCCTTGCAGTGGAATACGAGCTTTCGTTGGGGAGAACCAGGAAATGTTGGAGTGTTTTTGCTGTATATGTTTGTTGTGTTACTGATTTGTTTCTGTATACACTTATTAAAACAAGTAAAGTGCAAAAAAAAATAAAGTCTCATGATAAAAATATTTGATATCCTTCTCCCGTGTTTCAGCTTTTGCATTTTCAAAAGAAACCTCTAGAAGCG
>NW_017324683.1:0-264 GCF_000935625.1 Nanorana parkeri | reverse complement strand
CATACTTACAAAGCAGTGAAGTTGACATTCACCAAACATTCACTGCACGTAAATCTTCCTGGTGCATGTGTTTAAAATGACAGTGATTGATCCAGCACTACTGAAAGTTTGGTAAAATCACATGCATTGCCTGATTACATAGACCAATAAATGTTTATTTGTAGAATAAAGATTTTATGTAAGTCACAAAAAAATAACACACCAGTTTCCAAACTTGTAAAATGTAAAATAATTAAACAAAACTGTTTCCCTTTTTTTTTTTTT
>NW_017324682.1:0-264 GCF_000935625.1 Nanorana parkeri | reverse complement strand
TTTATTAATTTTTATTAAATATTTTTTTTACTTTACTGTTGGGGGCCTTTGGGAAATATTGGGGGTCTAAACAGAGTCCTCAATCTCTTGTTCTGCAACCCCTGTTATCAATGAACAGAAATCCTCTATACTGAGTGCTCCTGTTCATTCATAACATGAGAACAGAGTATGTTTACTATAACCACAATCATGAATGTACAGGAGGTACACTTTGCCACTTTGCAGATCACTGGTTCAGCCACATCTGGAGTATGCTGTCCAGTT
>NW_017324681.1:0-264 GCF_000935625.1 Nanorana parkeri | reverse complement strand
CTTAAAGTGCACCTGTGCCCGGGCTATAGACATTAAAGTCACATTAAAGTCCAATGTTTTATAAGCTATCGCAAATTCTGATTAAATAATTTACAATGGATTTTGCATTTTGATGTTTAAAAGAAGTGTGATCTCCCATCCTATGTAACTCCTTACCCCAACCTGTCCGTCTATCTCCTGCTCCCTTAAGACTCGTCTCTTCAGGGAAGCCTATCCAACCTCTACCTAACCACTCAACCATCACGTTCTCAAATAATTCATCCC
>NW_017324680.1:0-264 GCF_000935625.1 Nanorana parkeri | reverse complement strand
CCCCTATCAGATCCTACAAGCAAAACATCAGATCCTGTCCACTTTATCAAATCAAAATGGAGCAAATAAAAAAGTTAATTGTTGGGGTTTGCATATAATTTGAAGAAGAACTCTGAGTAAAACAAATAACCTACTCCCACACTGCAAGGGTTAAGTGCTTATTTTGTTGAGGGAAGGGGTGGGCAACTCCTGGCCAGGGTTGCCGACCCCTGGTCTATGGGGCACAAATAAAACTGTATTACTCATATGATCCTCAGTCCCACT
>NW_017324679.1:0-264 GCF_000935625.1 Nanorana parkeri | reverse complement strand
TGTTGACTGCTGGAGAGAAGTGCACCCACACAAAGAGGATTACACACACTACTCTCACCCTCATGATGTCTTTTCAAGAATAGACCACATATTCCTCTCCCATACGTTAGTACCCTCCATCATGCAGTCGAGACTTATCCCTGTTCCATGGTCCGACCACTCCGCGGTTACCCTGCTACTATCAAATATTTCACCTCCAAATAAACCTTTCCAGTGGACTTTAAATGATTCCTTACTATCTGACCCCGTAATTAAGAGTACCAT
>NW_017324678.1:0-264 GCF_000935625.1 Nanorana parkeri | reverse complement strand
CACACTGGTTCACAATTGATCACTTCGATAGATATTGCTGCTGCAGCTGGATTATAATCTTTCATATTTTTTGATATTATTATATTTTTTGTTATTATTATATTTTTTCTGTATTTTGGTTTCTGTTTTTTATATATCCTAGCGCAACTACCTTGGTCACCAAGTCTCTACAGTGGTCCGCCTCCAGCCGTCACATCAGCAGAGCACCAACAGGTATAATTTTAATTCAATCTAATCAGTCCGTGCTTGGTTATTGCAGAGCTT
>NW_017324677.1:0-264 GCF_000935625.1 Nanorana parkeri | reverse complement strand
TTTTCGGGGGATGTCTTACTTTCGGGGAAACACGGTAGTAACCTGAGACGCCTATCAATAATTTGCCAATAGAATATAAGAGACCGTGAAACGGAACGACACTGTCCTAGGAGGCAATACTGATATTAATATAGGACAAGGACGCCTGCTCGAGAACTCTCCAAGCCTAATCTTTCTGACCTGCCCCTCCCCCCTTTCATCCCCTATTTTTATTTTTCTATTTTTTTTTTTCTGTTGTTGTTGTCGTATTGTTTATTAAGCCTA
>NW_017324676.1:0-264 GCF_000935625.1 Nanorana parkeri | reverse complement strand
TGTCGTCCCCCCCCCCCCATCCTCAAATGTTTCGGCAATGCTAAAAATGTATTTGGTCCTGCCAATAAAGCGCAATTGAGTTAACTGGATTGAACAAGAGAAGAGTCATGGGGGGTGTTGTGGGGGAGGGGGTCAAGTAGAACGTAGCTGGAAAAGGTAGAGCAGGGAAGATCTGTAGTAAAACAAGCTGATTTAGAATGAATGGCAGATATTTGGGATGGGAGTTCGTGCGCAGTCTAGAGAGACAGAAAAACAAATAGATGA
>NW_017324675.1:0-264 GCF_000935625.1 Nanorana parkeri | reverse complement strand
GAAAATAATGGCACCCACAGCGCGATCAGTGCACACCTATATGACTCCTGACTGCGTGGCAATGCGTGCACAGGTGTGCACCGGCCCTAAGGATGACATACTGTAGTAGGCCAGATAAACTACTGTCAGTGTGGCAAATATTTGGCGTATGGAAATCTGTTTTTTTGGATATGCCAAATAATTGTTCAGTTTGAAGACTTTGAAAAGGAAGATGCAATTAGTGCTCTAACTGTAAAACAAATCTCAAGTGCAAGTCACACAAAG
>NW_017324674.1:0-264 GCF_000935625.1 Nanorana parkeri | reverse complement strand
CCCGAAGCTAAGTGACAGCCAGGGAATTAGCATTTCCACAGTCAGAGGTCAGCAATGACATCCTACAGATTTCTCTCTAGAACAAGGGTGGCCAAACTCCGCCCCTCCAGCTGGGGGGTGAAACTACAAATCCCATGAAGCATCTCTCTCCGGGAGTCATGTCTGAGAATTGTGCAAAGCCTCATGGGATTTGTAGTTCCTCTGGCCTCCAGCTGGAGGGGCGGAGTTTGGCCATCCCTGCTCTAGAGACTTCAAATCTCCTCC
>NW_017324673.1:0-264 GCF_000935625.1 Nanorana parkeri | reverse complement strand
CTAGCCGAATAAACCCAGCATGGGTATTTGATCTGTTGCTCTTACAAGATTCTTTCAGTGGTCTTGTAATTTCACCTGTCAGCTTTAAAATTGAAAGACCTCACAAACCCATCTAAGTAGCTCTAGCTGAATATCAGCAGATGGTGACCTGACTGTCTGAATGGAGAGTAACAGTTGGGTACCCTTTTTAATTTTTGTTTTCTCATTTTTTACATCTCTTCTCCGTCCGGGGAGTCATGGCTCTATTTCTCCTGCGTTCTCGTT
>NW_017324672.1:0-264 GCF_000935625.1 Nanorana parkeri | reverse complement strand
GAGATGACACGTTCAATAGCAAAGGGTCCCACATATCTTGGTCCTAATTTTCGGGTAGGACATTTCAGTTTTAGGAATGAAGTGGACAACCTATACGTGATCATCTGTTTGGTACTGGGGGCCAGGGTGTCTGTCCGCATAATCTGGGCATGAGTTATGGTTTTCTTTAAGACTGAGACGTTTTTTACTATTTCTTCCAAACGTTCAGCATTAGAAGGTAAGGGACACCACAGTTAAGCGCTCATGCAACATCATTCTATCCTG
>NW_017324671.1:0-264 GCF_000935625.1 Nanorana parkeri | reverse complement strand
AGTATGCGCCCCTACTGCTGTAGGAGGAATGTTGTAATGTACTTGAATGAAAAAATTGAATAAACAGAAATGACATGAATGACTTGTATATTGACACTGTTTATTTTGTACACATTTGGGTATTTCTACACAATTTATTCCCTCAATCAACTTTTTTTAAATGTTTGCAATTTAGCCATCTTCTAAAAACGTTTTAGCCAGTTCAAATAATTATTGTGGCTTCAATCCCAATTATGTCTATATGGGAAAAGAAAAAAGGTTGAT
>NW_017324670.1:0-264 GCF_000935625.1 Nanorana parkeri | reverse complement strand
GCTCCTGATTGCATACAGCCCAATAGGAAAAAGTCGTGACAAGTCGCTCAATATCGCTCTTCGCGCAATATCGCTCAAAATCGGGCGATTTTCATGTTGCTCAGTGTGAATGGGGCCAGAAACATCATCGAGGAACTAGAAGTCTGAACATCAGAGAAGAGTTCCCCTTTAATCTTTGGACATTATCTGCTGGAAGTCAACTTGAAGGAGAGCCCGGCAGACTTCCACGTCATGCCCCTAACTCCCAACCACCGCAGGGTGGCA
>NW_017324669.1:0-264 GCF_000935625.1 Nanorana parkeri | reverse complement strand
GATAAGGTGCCCCAATCCCCGGGCAACCAGACAGACAAATGGGGCAAGAAGACCGCCGAGAGGAAAAACAGAGAGAGAGAGTCTGAGAGGGGGGAGGACAAGAGATAGACCGGGGAGGGGGATGGGAGCGAAGAGGAAGGTGGGGAGGACAATGAGAGAATGAAAAAGACCCAGGGGAGTTGGGGTGACAAAAAAGAAACTGAGGCAAGGGATGGGGGAGGGAGGCTGGACAGTTGGATAAATGGCTCTATATTTAGGATGTAT
>NW_017324668.1:0-264 GCF_000935625.1 Nanorana parkeri | reverse complement strand
AGCTGCCCGATACAGCCGTGCATGCAGCACGGATCTGTACAGGCCAGCCGTTACCTGTGGGAATGAGGGCTAAAAGTGAATTTTGCACCCAACACTAGGATGAATGTAATTAGCAAGTGATTAAACAAATCCTTTCAGTTCCTTGTGACTTCCACCTTGAGAAATGAGAAAATGAGAAAATTCCTCTTTTCACTCCACTGTTCCACTTAAAGTTTAATATGATAAGTGTTTTTACGGAGTACACTATGGAGTGTCCTGTTTTTG
>NW_017324667.1:0-264 GCF_000935625.1 Nanorana parkeri | reverse complement strand
CATAATGGGCACAGCGGGTGTACAGACCCGGGAACTCAGTTTTGGGTGGACTAACCCTCTAAATACCTCTGTATCTTATGTGTCCTGCAGGTTCTTGTCCTGAGACGTCTGTGACACCAAGCAAACCTTCGCCACAAGATGGTGGGACTGTATCTAACAGAGGGCGGCAGCGGGCAGTTCGGTCTCGCGGGAGGTAAGGGCTCCTCTGTGTCTCAGGGACGTGCAGAGTAGTGATGGGCTCGGGCGTGTTCGCAGCTCCACGTG
>NW_017324666.1:0-264 GCF_000935625.1 Nanorana parkeri | reverse complement strand
GATCCTCACTCTGCTGTCACCCCCTGTCAGCACCTTCAGAAAATAGCCTGACTAGCTGCTAGGCTGCAAGTGCTAGCCCTCCCTCTGCTAGTCCGAGCTCTGCTGTGCATTGCAGAAGGTTGGTATCAGATAGATCTAGGGAATATATAGCTGCATTCATTTGCTTTTTTAACATCCACCTACTGCTCTGCTTTAAAGTGGGCTGGTCGATGGCTGTACCTCTATTTATAAATAAATGAATAAATAAAATAATAATAATAGATA
>NW_017324665.1:0-264 GCF_000935625.1 Nanorana parkeri | reverse complement strand
CAACTTCCCCTTCTCTCCCCCCAACTTCCCTTCTCTCCTTCACATACAGCGAGGAGAACTCGCTACAATCGTGTGTCGGGTTACATTGAATCTCTCGGTAACTTGCCGCACGTTCCCGGCGGGTTGCAGAACACTCGCGGCGGCACTTTTATAATTTGTAGCGAATTTGCTTGGCGAAAGTCCGGCGGGTCTGAGGAAGAGCTCTGCGGGCGCGATGATCTGCAGCCAGGCTCCTCCTCTGCAGAGAGACCGCTGCTTCCACAC
>NW_017324664.1:0-264 GCF_000935625.1 Nanorana parkeri | reverse complement strand
TAGGCGTTAGCCGAAGGGTTATTGGAAATGATGAGGTCCAGAGGAAGAGGAACGGGATGGAACCCGTAATTGGCATGGAAAGGTGTGCACCGCGTGGAGGCGCTGACCGCGTTGTTGTAGGAGAACTCCGCTAGAGCCAACAATTCCCCCCAATCATCCTGGAGATGCGTACAATAGCACCGGAGAAATTGTTCTAAACTCTGGTTCGTCCTTTCAGTCTGGCCTTTAGTCTGGGGGTGGAAGGCACTGGAGAGCCGGTGCTCT
>NW_017324663.1:0-264 GCF_000935625.1 Nanorana parkeri | reverse complement strand
CAGCGTGTTAGGTGGCTGTGCAGAGTCTCAGGAGGGCTGCGGGGGGTCTTAGGACATATGTGCAGAATCTCAGGGGGCTAGGCAGGGTCTAAGGAGGGATGTGTGGGGTCTCAGGAGGGCTGTGTGAAGTGTCAGGTGGCAGTGCGTGGTTTCAGATGGGTTGTGTGGGGTCTTAAGAGGGCTGTGCAGGGTCTCGGGTCTGTGTGGGGTCTCAGTTGGGCTATGTGAGGTCTCAAGTGACTGTGTGGGGTCTCAGGTGTGTGG
>NW_017324662.1:0-264 GCF_000935625.1 Nanorana parkeri | reverse complement strand
CGTACCCGGTCTTAAAAAAGTGGTATCGGTGCATCCCTAGTAATAAATAGTATAAATAGTATAAAAACAGAACAAAGAGGTTTATATTCGAGTTATAACAAAGAATTGTGCGCAGGAGTACTAACAATTAGGCCATGGTATAAAATATTGTGATGGTCGTTATCATTGCTGCCAATACTATTGTTTTCTTTTTGCT
The DNA here is from genome assembly GCF_000935625.1 of Nanorana parkeri. NCBI lineage: Eukaryota > Metazoa > Chordata > Amphibia > Anura > Dicroglossidae > Nanorana > Nanorana parkeri. Next base: position 68 of record NW_017324662.1, on the reverse strand, counting down.
GACTACTACACCCACTTCTTTTAGCACTTAATTGCTGTGGCGGGGGAGGGGAAGGGGTCGGAGGACTT
>NW_017324661.1:0-264 GCF_000935625.1 Nanorana parkeri | reverse complement strand
AAAAAAAAAAAATGCTATGAATGGCATCTGCAGTGGGTATGTGATAGCAGTGCCAACATGCCTAAATGTGTGCACAGACTTTACAGAGAGGTGTCTTCCTAAATTTTACTTTCTGGGGGGTTTTTGTTTATTGCTGAAGGAGGAAAAAAAGGAGAGGTGCCAGGAGGTGGCAATGTTGGCATTTGGCATCACCATCAGTTATTGCAAGGGCATAAGCAGCAACATTGACAACATTAACTAAAAGTGTTTGGTCCTTTTTTTTTT
>NW_017324660.1:0-264 GCF_000935625.1 Nanorana parkeri | reverse complement strand
GTTCAGTCAGGGGGTGCACATTCATAAATCGTTTTTTTAAATGAAAAATCTTGTCCTTGGCATCATTCATGGACCGGGGGCTCTGCCAGTCCAGCGTCTCTCCTGCCTATGTTGCCGCCAATGTCACTGATATCACAGCAGAACGAGGACGCCCTCTGCTGGTCGGCTGCATGTATGGCATCCTGGGGTGACTTTCCCTTTTAGTTGTACTAACAGTCTTTGCACTAGAGACGGGCAAAACGGTTCATCTGCATGAGCGCTCCT
>NW_017324659.1:0-264 GCF_000935625.1 Nanorana parkeri | reverse complement strand
GGAAGGGGGTGAAACACCATGGCCTTTAAGTGGTTAAAGTAATTAGGGGAGGTACAGTTCCTCTTAAGGCGGAACTGACCTGTAGGTATGCCCTGTTTCAGGGATTGTGGATGATGGCTACTTGCGTGGAGGACTGTATTGGCTGCAGTGGGTTTCCTAAAAGTGTTAGTTGCTAATTTGTCACCATCTATTCGGATTCTCAAATCAAGAAACAAAATTTCATATAAACTAACTCTTTGGACTGCAATACTGGTGGTGTGCTGG
>NW_017324658.1:0-264 GCF_000935625.1 Nanorana parkeri | reverse complement strand
TTCGCCTATTCTTTTGCCTTTTGCTCCAGGACTTTCTGGACGGGAGGTACCTTTTTGTTAAAGGAACAATAGACAGTCAGGTGGTAACGTTGGCTTCAATATATGCCCCTAATAAAAAAACGATAATATTCCTCCGTAAAACGTTACGGCTACTGGCGGAATTTCAGGAGGGCATGGTCATACTGGCGGGAGATCTAAATATGCATATGGCCCCCGCCCTTGATCAACAGGGCGATCCCACATTGCTGCTAAACGGCTTAAATC
>NW_017324657.1:0-264 GCF_000935625.1 Nanorana parkeri | reverse complement strand
TGCACACCCGCTGATATCTGTAGCTCTGTGTCACTCGGATAATTCCTCTTCTTCACACGCTGGAAACCGAAAGTGTCGCTGAGTCTGGATATCAATACAATGTCTCCCCGAAAATGGCGACATTCATCTTCCACTAAACCTCCTCAGCGCCACGCGTCTCCCACCGGTCCTCAACCACATCTCCGTCCTCCATTCATCATCCTCCACTATCTGCTCATCTATTTCAGTCTCTGCTCTGCCTCCTCTCTCCAGTCAGTCTCTGCT
>NW_017324656.1:0-264 GCF_000935625.1 Nanorana parkeri | reverse complement strand
TGGATGAGGGAAAGAAAGTAGAGAGCTGTAGACAGTTTGGGGAAGGGAGAGGGTGGAGAGAGAAAGAGAAGGTAAAGAAAAGATAAAAAGAGAAAAGGAAAAATAAATAGATTTATTATTGAGAGCACAAATATAGAGGGGAGAAAATGGTTTTGTCCAGGGGAGAGGGCTGCCAATATAATCCGGAATTAGAAGATATGTGAACCTAGTGCCAACAAAGGGTGCAGGTCATGTCCCTGACCAAGACTGAAAAGAAGAGGATTC
>NW_017324655.1:0-264 GCF_000935625.1 Nanorana parkeri | reverse complement strand
TCACGCTGGAGTCAATGTGGACATGACTGTAGATGGCCTACTGCCGTCCCTTGCCATTTGGTCTACCCAGAGCCTAAAAATACACGTAACAGGAAGTCCACTTTGGGCAGGTTGAGGACATGCTTGTGAGCTAACACCAGTTGAGGACCTCCAGGTTAGACAATGTTGCTGTGTCATGTGATCCCTGCCAAAGTAGCCGGATAAATTGAGCAAATTCGAGAAAGATGTAAAATAAAACGCACTCAATAATCTTACAAGGCACCA
>NW_017324654.1:0-264 GCF_000935625.1 Nanorana parkeri | reverse complement strand
ATGTATACAGAGAGGGCACCTCTCTATATACATTGCCCCCCATCCCCCTCTCTATATACATTGGACCTGCACCGGCGGTAGTTCCGCCACTGCTTCTGCCCCGGGCGACACGCCAGAATTCATTTGTTCTTTCCATAAAATAATTGCCCCAGGTTGGATTTCTGCAGCCAGAACTGGAATACTCGGTCAGCGGTTTGTGTATGTTATTGGGGTGTCTTGGTGCATTGCTCTGCCCTGTATGTGTGTGATGGTGAGAGCGAGGAG
>NW_017324653.1:0-264 GCF_000935625.1 Nanorana parkeri | reverse complement strand
CTATAAGCAATGCAGGCACCATAACTGTTCATAAAATTGAACTGCAGTTAGCGCCCACCCAACAACAAGGTGCCAAGGTGCTATCAACTTTATCATGGAAATACGATCAGAGGTAGCAATGACTGGATGGTGCTGGTCCCTTAATTTGCTTTTTTGTTGCACCTAGCTTTCCACTCCTGCAGGTGGCGATAAAGACACTCATCTACTGATTTAATAAATAAAGCTGCATTACCCAAAACATAATAAAAGGATGCATTAACACAT
>NW_017324652.1:0-265 GCF_000935625.1 Nanorana parkeri | reverse complement strand
ACAGGTGGAGGCAAAGTTGCAATTTGAGGGATAAAATTACAATGGGGACATATAAAGGCTTTTAATTGCCATCTATACCAGGGGTGGGCAACTCTGGTCCTCCTACAGTACTTTAACTACAAATCCCATCATGCTTCTGTCTCCGGGAGTCATGCCGGTGGCTGTCAGTCTTGCAACGCCTCGTGGGACTTTATGTCTGTGTGGTGGATGTTTTGACAACGAACAATATTAGATACTATAACTCATACAGCTAACGGCTTGTTTT
>NW_017324651.1:0-265 GCF_000935625.1 Nanorana parkeri | reverse complement strand
TGAGAATGTGATGGTTCAGTGGTTAGGTTGAGGTGGAATATACAGTATATATACACATACATATACAGTATATATACCAGCACACACACACACATTTATTTTTTGGGTTTGTTTTATTACAATTTTGTTTTCAATTTTTTTAAAACTTAAGTTTATTCAGTGGTCACATTTGTTTAAAATAAGCAAATCAATTTGAATAAGTCACAGCTTACAATTAATCTTCCCCCTACTGGGGGAACAGAAACCCCACAGGCCCGGCAGAGTT
>NW_017324650.1:0-265 GCF_000935625.1 Nanorana parkeri | reverse complement strand
ATGACGTCACGGACACCTCGCGCATGCGCCCCGTCATGTTCCATTTCATTAAATGCCCCCTGATAGGGTATCCAGCTTCCACAGAATGACGGCTTTATTATGGCTTTATGGAAGAAGGCAAAGCTCTTAGCCTCCAAAAGAGCTAAGAAGTGGGTGGGTGATTGTAGCCATTGGGACGCACCCTGAATTAAAAAACTAGTTGTCTAAAGTTCACCTTAAATATCCAACCTAAGTGACACTTCATTCCATGCAAAAAAAGGATATT
>NW_017324649.1:0-265 GCF_000935625.1 Nanorana parkeri | reverse complement strand
TCTTCCTCTTACTTTTCTCTTTTTTTTGTTACTTTCTTTCTCTCTCATTCTTTTTCTCTCTCTCCTTGTCTCTCTATTTCTTCCTCTTCTCTCTCTTTTTTGTTATTCTCCCTCTTTCTCACACACTCTCTCTCTCCTTCTCTCTCTTACTTTTCTCTTTTTTTGTTATTCTCTCTTTTGCTCTCTCTCTCTTTTCCTCTCTCTTTTTCTACTTTCTTACTCTTTTTTTTCTCTCTCTTTCTTTTTTCTCTCTCTCCCACTCCCT
>NW_017324648.1:0-265 GCF_000935625.1 Nanorana parkeri | reverse complement strand
CTACAGCCGAGTGATACACAAATAAGATACATTGTTCTTCAGAGTTCCGGGACTTGAATGTATTTTTAAGATTGAACTCCGGAGTCTAGTGTCACTTTAATCATTAGTAAATCTCATAACAATTATTTTTCTTTATCACCAGCTGGAGGGGTTCTGTAGTCACGTGCATGTATTGCAGAGATACATTAGACATCTTCTAATTTTTCGGTTTACTGATGATAAACAAACAAGTTGCACAATGTATGTGAAATTCTCCGTTCTGGAA
>NW_017324647.1:0-265 GCF_000935625.1 Nanorana parkeri | reverse complement strand
ATAATCGATTATGTCGATTAGTTGTTGCAGCCCTAGTAATGCTATGCGGTATTCCCGAGTGTAGCTCGGGGTTACTGCTTATGGTATGGAAAAGTAACCCCGAGCTACACTCAGGAATACCGCCAGGAAGGTTAATAAGTATGTGGTGTGAAAGTCATAAATGACTGATTATAAATAAATGTATTTATTAGGTTAGCCCTTCAGAATACTGAGTACTGGTATTCTGTTAAGAAATAGATAATCCGCGCTTCTGGAAAGGAGACTA
>NW_017324646.1:0-265 GCF_000935625.1 Nanorana parkeri | reverse complement strand
GATGTTCCAGGAGTTTCAATATATGATGTGAGGACAGTTAGAATTTCCATAAAACAGATTTTAATAATATCATAAACATATCCAATGAAGGCACTCGTATCGAGGACAAGCACTTGGGTGTATTGCCCTTGATAAAAGATTACCTCTCATAGAAATGAAACTCACCTTTGTGTATGGCCGCTTTTTCCCTTAAAAGATATCTAAAGCCAAAACTCTTTTTTTTTATTTTGCATACAGTAGGGCAGCATTTCTCTACCTTTTTTTT
>NW_017324645.1:0-265 GCF_000935625.1 Nanorana parkeri | reverse complement strand
GAGGGAAGGGGAGAGAGAGGGGGAGAGATGAGGAGGAAAGGGGGGGAAGAGGGGGGAGATAGAAAGAGGGGGTAGAGGGAAAGAGGGGGGAGAGTGAGATGGGGGAGAGAGTGGAGAAAAAGAGGGGGATAAGAGGGGGAGAGGAAGAGAGAGGGGAGAGGAAGAGAGAGAGGGGGGAGGAAGAGAGAGAGGGAGGAGGAAGAGAGAGAGGGGGAGAGAAAGAGGGGAGAGGAAGAGAGAGAGTGGGGGAGAGGAAGAGAGAGAG
>NW_017324644.1:0-265 GCF_000935625.1 Nanorana parkeri | reverse complement strand
GTTTGAATGTATTATATATTTAGTTATTTATTTAATATTTGTTATTTATTTTTGTTATTCTATTTATTTTCCTATTTTTTTAATGTCTTTCTTTCTTTCTGTCTTTTCTTTCTTTCTGTCTTTCTTTTCTTTCTGTCCTTTCTTTTTCTATTTATTATGTTTGATTGTATTATTTATTTAGTTTCTTATTTATTTTTTATTTATGTATTTTGTTTTTATCTATTATTTATTTATTTTGTTATTTATTTTTTATTTATGTATTCTG
>NW_017324643.1:0-265 GCF_000935625.1 Nanorana parkeri | reverse complement strand
TGTGTGTGTGTGTGTGTGTGTGTGTGTGTATGTTTGTGTGTCTGTGAATATGTATATATGTGTGTGTGTGTATGTATGTCTGTGTATAAGTATGTACATTATGTGTCTTTGTGTGCTTGTGTATGTCTGTGTATGTCTGTGTATGTGTTTTTCTGTGTGTGTTTGTGTGTATGTAGGTCTTTGTGTGTGTGTATGTGTGTCTCTGTGTGTGTGTATGTGTGTCTCTGTGTGTGTGTGTGTGTGTATGTATGTATGTATGTATGTA
>NW_017324642.1:0-265 GCF_000935625.1 Nanorana parkeri | reverse complement strand
TAGGACTTTGGCATGAGGGGAGGGATGGATAGTTGTGTTATTAATATCAACTGAAATGTTGGGGGAAGGTGCACGGGCAGGAGGAAATATCAAGAGCTCCAGAGGCTGCAGCTGAGATGCTGGGTGAGATGCTAAGAAAGACTGGCTGAAATGCTAAGAAAGACTATCTGCTTGCAGAGGTGAGAAGATAGAAGTTGGAGAGAAAAGAAAAAACTGTCAAAATGTTGTTTTTTTATATATATATATATATATATATATATATATA
>NW_017324641.1:0-265 GCF_000935625.1 Nanorana parkeri | reverse complement strand
CAGACCATGCTCCGGTGTCTCTATCTCTATTCACTGACTCAAGATCACAGATCTTTCCCTCCTGGAGACTGAACACGAGTCTGCTAAATAATGACAAACATAAAGAGCATGTCCAGTCAGAACTCCTCTCGTTTTTTGATATCAATGTGCCATCTGATAATAGTCAAACGCTGGTATGGAATACTCACAAGGCATTTGTTAGAGGAGTTTTTATTAAGTTGGGGGCTTATGAGAAAAAGAAGCGTAACAGTGCAGTGACCAACAT
>NW_017324640.1:0-265 GCF_000935625.1 Nanorana parkeri | reverse complement strand
TTTTTTCCCATTAAAACAAGAAAGGCTCAGCCATGTGTCCTGCAACATCTTGACTGATCATATCTGTAAAACATTACAAAGACAAACAGCAAGGCTAGAAACCACATATGGTAAACATTACACTAAACACACAGGGGTCATCCATCAAGCAACTCAGCAATGCACTTTAGGCAAATCAGTCTGCCTCTTGGTTAGCAAACTTAATGCAATGCAACAGTTTTACTGTGTATTTGCAGCCCCCGCACCTGTAATCCTGGACAGACAA
>NW_017324639.1:0-265 GCF_000935625.1 Nanorana parkeri | reverse complement strand
TGAAAAGTAGATCTTAACACAAAAAATTGTGGGTACCCCTGCCTTAGTACATTTTCCTCATTGCATGCCAATGCACTAACCCTCCAGTCTGTCCCTTATCTGCCATGTTTTCAAAACAGTAGAAACTGCCCCTCCCGGGTATAATCCTGCTCTAAAAAAGCAACTTAAAAGGTAAGAAACATGTTTTTAAAATTATTTAAACACTTCAATAAAATTTAATTAATGTGACACTAAACTCATGAGTTAAAAGAGAACTATGGGGTAA
>NW_017324638.1:0-265 GCF_000935625.1 Nanorana parkeri | reverse complement strand
GTTCCGTAATTAAAAAGGCTTAAGATTTCCTAGTACACAAATTCTACTATTTCATATTTCCTATACCCGTTTGCCAAGGGCGTCTGCTATTTAGTCATCTATAGTCGTAGTAACAGATATTCTTCACAGACTATTCTATCCCATGTCCTGCAAGTATCCGGGTGATTTTTTAAAGACAGTCCACGGTAGCCAGATGGATTAAATTTTTTTAAACTTGTCTCTCTGAATGGCCGTCAGTTCTTCCATCGTTCTATAGTATTCCACC
>NW_017324637.1:0-265 GCF_000935625.1 Nanorana parkeri | reverse complement strand
CAGTCTACCCAAAATCATTTTTTATTTCTGATCTTCATAGATTTTAATGAAATCACCTTTCAATTTGTTATATTTCTCAGACACCTTCCCTTTTGGCTTACAATAATATTCTACTGTCTCAGATTTTGTTACATCACCAACCCCTACCGTGTGTAAATTGGTACACATCTGCTACAAAGTAAAAAGGCTCTTGAAAGCTTAACGAAGTACTAAAGGCTGGGCGTTTCTTTACCTTAAAGCATTCTCTGAATTAAGGTAAAAAAAA
>NW_017324636.1:0-265 GCF_000935625.1 Nanorana parkeri | reverse complement strand
GCAACTGCTCCAGATTCTGTTTGCTCCGGTTTTGATAAATTTCCCCATAGCCTTTTTTGCTGTGTAGCAGGAAAACATTTTTTGCAAACATTGTTCTATAAGCTCCAGCCTGCAAATTAGCCATTACACACATTTCCATCCATCAGTAACTTCACTCTATCAACATTCAGAGACTTCAGGTGAAGGGGTCTGTGATGTTTGGGGAAGTTAGCACAAATGGTAAGCGCTTAAGGACCAGTCTTGAAGCCGTTGCAACATAAAAAAC
>NW_017324635.1:0-265 GCF_000935625.1 Nanorana parkeri | reverse complement strand
TAGCGGCCGCCTGGGTTGCTATGGGGATTGTTACGCCACTGATATATATATATATATTCAATTGGTATTGGCAGGGGTTGTTTAAACACTAGCCACACCCCTTTCCCCACCTGGTAAAATGGGGATTAATAAAAGTCTTCTTTAGGATGAAAAGATTGTGGTCTGTTAAAGAGAGTGCTGGAACAGCCTAGAGGTCACGGGAGGACATATACTGACCTCCTCCTGTGACCCTAAAGAAAACTATGGGGAAAACACTTACCCCATA
>NW_017324634.1:0-265 GCF_000935625.1 Nanorana parkeri | reverse complement strand
GTTCAAAAGTCTAAAATGAAAACATCAGTATACATTTTTGTTAAAGTTAAAGAACATTCAAAATACAGATAAAACCAGTTCTCACGATAAAGCACTATATTTATGTACAGCAATAATACAACGGGCCAAAGGCAATATGATGGTTGTGTGATTATGTCTATATCATATATTAAAAGCAATTCAATAATAAATCCTAGTTCATATGTTAGTATACATTTTTAAGATTTTAAAGTGACATTAAACCCTCAGATTTTTTAAACATAAA
>NW_017324633.1:0-265 GCF_000935625.1 Nanorana parkeri | reverse complement strand
CCTAATGTTCTTTTCTGTCATCTGAGAACATTAGGCGTTCTACACTGTGTGCCTCCACACTATTTGTTCCATAATACACTTGCTAAAGGTTTACTAGCTGAATGCAGCCATATATATATGTGTGTGTTTTTTGATTTTTTTTAATATAGTTTTTGATATTTTTGATACCTTTGACATCTAGGACATGCTATGTTATGTATAACAATGTTTAGTATTTCTACAATTAATAAATATATATTTTTATAAATACTTGTTACACTGTTTG
>NW_017324632.1:0-265 GCF_000935625.1 Nanorana parkeri | reverse complement strand
CATGAGGACAGACAGACGCACACATACATGAGGACAGACGGGTGATGCGTGTAGCTGGGCGCAGCGATTGGCGGCTCATTATTGCTGGAAGCTGATTACTGGAGGAGATGAATGTGCTGTCAGCGGCGGCCGCTCGGGGGATGTGCAGCGCCGGGGTCAAAGGTTAATTAAAGACATCCAAAGGTCGGCGGGTGATTATGTGCGCGCAGCTCTGTGCCGAGGAGACACTGACAGCCGATCCATCCTGACCTTCCAGGAGCTGTGT
>NW_017324631.1:0-265 GCF_000935625.1 Nanorana parkeri | reverse complement strand
CCTTACCTCTCCCTCCACTTCCTGCGGGCCCTCAACTCCCTCCGTGATGGTGCCGCTATCCCCCCGGAATAACTCCTGGCCTACATTTCGGTGATACCTAAAGAAGGTAAAGACCCCGCCCTATGCCCCAGCTACAGACCCATATCTCTGCTCAATGTGGACACTAAATTATTCGTCAAGATCCTATACTTTCGCCTGTCCCCATATTTGGCCGACCTGATACGTCTGGACCAGGTGGGGTTTGTGCCAGCGAGGGAAGCTAGGG
>NW_017324630.1:0-265 GCF_000935625.1 Nanorana parkeri | reverse complement strand
GGGGATGGGGGGGCACCCACAGTGCATAGGAGCGGGGGATGTACACGGCACTGTCACCGGGTGGGTATGCAGCGGATATCACATGGTCCTGACACTCTGCGCTAGCTCCGCCCCTTGTCAGGGCGACACCTCGCTGTGTTTTCTTCTGCGGAGGACTCCTTTATTGTATGGATGATCTGCCCCTAGAGGGAGCCAATCAGACGCCTCGATATACGGACAGTGATGACGGGTCTGGATGAGAAGTCTTTTCTGTACATTTTACATG
>NW_017324629.1:0-265 GCF_000935625.1 Nanorana parkeri | reverse complement strand
GGCGCCGCGAATGTCAGCAAAATTGTAGAAATGTCACCAAATGTCATTACAATTTTACAGATTCACAACAAGCCTCACAAAGAAAGCTGATTCAGTTTTCAGCTTCCATTGATGGCTAACACAGTAGAACACTCGCACATTTAGAATAAGGAACAGCCACAATCCAGGAGCCTGCTTTAAACTTTCAGCTGGCATTTAATAATATCAGTACATCATTAAAAGATTATTAAACCCTCATTTGTTTTTGCATACATCTACTGCTAGC
>NW_017324628.1:0-265 GCF_000935625.1 Nanorana parkeri | reverse complement strand
TGAACTGGGCTACCTGGGCTCATGGTGGCTCACTAGAGAAAAGCATACATGCAGATAGATAAACACCTGCTTATATATGACAGAAAAGATTGCAGCAGCGATCACTACCGGATTTACCTGGCAATAGACAGCGTAGAGAGAATCCTTCACTTCAATAATCTCCTACCGAGTTGAATGGCTTTAACCGAAGAGTACAGGCAATTCTCTGGAAGACAGCCAGCTTATATAAAGCACTGCTGCCCTAGGCTGTCAGCGTTGAGAGCAG
>NW_017324627.1:0-265 GCF_000935625.1 Nanorana parkeri | reverse complement strand
GCCAGATCCTTCGGCAGCTTCGTGAATAGACCCATTTGTCTCTGCCAGTTATACGATGATTGCCAATAATGAAAAAATAACCAACCTTGAAGGCCTATTTACATTATATTACATGCACCACAGTGGCATTTATTTTGCATTGCGCCACCATAGTGCATTGCATTACCAATTTATGACATATGTGATTTTGTTTTGGTGCACTACCAGCCCATTATGAAAAATTTTGCTAAATCAACCTGTGCTATGCAAAGCAAAGCAAAGCAAA
>NW_017324626.1:0-265 GCF_000935625.1 Nanorana parkeri | reverse complement strand
CCCTTCTTTCTGTTTTGACAAAGGCCTAGTATGGATACCTGGGGATTTTCTCTCGTTGATGTGGGGCAACGGTGTAACTAGCCCATACTGGATCGCTTTGCAAATACCTCTCCCACCCATAGTAGGAGGTGGGGTAAAAACCTCAGACAGCTCCTGTGGTACTGTGTGTAAAATGTGTCTATAAAATTTAGGAATGTGATAAACAACCTGGTTAAACCTTTAAACGAGATTGCCATTATTTTAAGAGGCACTACTAACCACACAT
>NW_017324625.1:0-265 GCF_000935625.1 Nanorana parkeri | reverse complement strand
CCACAGCTGGAGGGCCGGAGGTTTGCTACCCCTGCTTTAGTTCCATGCAACACTGGAAGTGATTATCAGATTTCTCTATTAACTACCTAAGCTGTGGCTTTCCTCGTCACATCTACGATCACAGCCCTTTACTCTGCGGGTTTGAAGCATATTTGTCGCAGCGAGCAGAAGCAGCAGCCATTGCTAGATATCTCTGATATCCAACAAGCGCAAGACCTGGCAGGACTCCGGCCTTCCCTTCAGTCTGGCACAGTTGTACCGGCTC
>NW_017324624.1:0-265 GCF_000935625.1 Nanorana parkeri | reverse complement strand
TGAGCCGGCCGCAATGCGAAGCAGTGCGTTCTGGCCAGAATGGGGCTGGAACGCACTGCATCTGGTGTGAACCTGGCCTAAAACAAATGCCTGCGGATCCTGCCAGAATTCAGCTGATAACTTCCTGTGCTCTCTGCCTGCGGTGACTAGTATCGGTTACATTGCTCTCAGCTATCACTGAGCACTGCAGTACCCCCACCCCTCTATGTTCTGGAGATGAGGACAGGGGCAGGGTCCTTTAGCCCTATCTTGTTTTATTATAATA
>NW_017324623.1:0-265 GCF_000935625.1 Nanorana parkeri | reverse complement strand
AGATTTTACCGCTCATCAGTTTAGTGTTATCAGTGATTGATTGTTTAGTGTTATGAGTCATCGTTTTCGCACGTATGCACACCCAACGCAAGTTTGCATGCGTGTATGTATGGGCGGGGACTTTAAAAAATGTTTGTGTTTTTTAAAATTCTTTTTCATGTGTAGTCTAAAAAATGTTTTTGCAACTTTCATTCTTTTTTCCTATTTTTTTTCCACTGAACTCTGAAGAGATCTGCTTCATCAGCTTCTGAAGCTGGAGAGTGAC
>NW_017324622.1:0-265 GCF_000935625.1 Nanorana parkeri | reverse complement strand
TTTATTTTTTTCATTTAATTATTATTTCTTATTACTTTTTACATGTTTATAAAAATATTTTTTCGCTTACCTTTATTGCTATCACACAGGGGATAGCTAACAAGCCCCTGTGTGACAGCCTTTGGAGGTGACAGGTTCTCTTTATTGAACCTGTCACCTCCAATACAGGAGTTCTAGCACAGCTCTCCCCTCTCTCCCCTCTCACTGCATACACGGAGTGGCACAGTTAGTTTTAACCCTGCCGCTCTGCTCCCTGCATCGGCGG
>NW_017324621.1:0-265 GCF_000935625.1 Nanorana parkeri | reverse complement strand
ACCTACCTATCTATCTCCATCCCTCCTATCTATCTATCTATAGATTTATATCTATAGATCTATATATACACACACACACATCACACACACACACACACACACACACACACACACAAATAAAATTCAATTAACAGGAAAATGAAACACGCTTGATAAACTCAAGGCAAAATAATGTACCCATTAAGCAACACCAATTAATCTGCATTAAAATAGTTTTTTACAATAATAACAGTAAAAATAAATAGAACTAAAAAACAAAAATGTA
>NW_017324620.1:0-265 GCF_000935625.1 Nanorana parkeri | reverse complement strand
GCAGCCCATGTAATGGCTATGTGGAAATATCAACCACTGGTCCCCCGAGATTGACTGGGACTGCTGTTAGTCCCTCCTGCGCCCTAAAATGTCCCCCTGTATTTTAGTGGTCTGTTGATGATGCTTTGTCTCGCTCAAGCTTTCGCTGCGATAGCATCAAAGGGGGGAATGCGGCAGCAGCCACAGACAAAATGGCTACGCTTGACAAAATGGCGCTTAGTGTTTAAATTCTCTGTGCTTTTGGTACCTGCACATAACTACAGAT
>NW_017324619.1:0-265 GCF_000935625.1 Nanorana parkeri | reverse complement strand
TCCTTAATGTCATTATATTGTATGTACTATTCTCTTCTCTAGATCTCCTCTTCTCTAATCTTTTAGGTGATAGCTTTATGTAGATACCTATTTCATGTCTTTCTAACCTTGAGTCAACTTATGCTAATTTGCCCCCGACCCCTTATTTATACTTTGAAAAAGAAAGGGAAAAAATAACAACCTGTTGACAGGTTTTTTTTGTTTTTTTTTCTCTCCAACTTTAATTCCTCACCTCTACAAACAGATAGTCTTTCTTAGCAGCCCT
>NW_017324618.1:0-265 GCF_000935625.1 Nanorana parkeri | reverse complement strand
TGGGCAAAAATGTAAAGAAATACTTTGCTGGTTAATGTGATCTAGATTCATTATGGGAAAAAGATTGAAAGTTTAATACTACTTTACACAGATACCTGTGATGCCTCCAAATGTGACCTTTGTACAGGGGAGTGTGCTAGCTGCACAGTGTGCAGGGATGTGCCAGTCCATAAAAGTTGATAGTTAATAAATGTCCGATTAGTCCTATTAGCAGGTTATCTCTTTTGTGAAAGGAAGACATGCAATAAAATCTAAATCTTTTTTT
>NW_017324617.1:0-265 GCF_000935625.1 Nanorana parkeri | reverse complement strand
GCCTGATGATGGAATCTCCCACCACCAGGATCTGCCTCTCCGGATCCTCCATCCGGCTCCTCACCTCGCTGGAGCAATCACCTCGATAGAGGAGCCGTCCTGCTCCAGCAGTGTCACCCCTGAACCCCTGACAGTGAGTGTCACAGGCATTGCTCAAGGTCTTAATAGTCAATAGTAAACTGTTTGTTAAAACGTGGTGGCAACTATTGTTGGGGGTGGGGTGTAAAGGGTTAACTGCAGAGTTAACCATTCCCATTAATGAAAA
>NW_017324616.1:0-265 GCF_000935625.1 Nanorana parkeri | reverse complement strand
CGAATTTCGATTTGGAACGAAACAAATCGCACATGTCTATTCTGCAGCAAGGTCTGACTCTCCTACTCTCCCAATCTGTGAGCCATTCATGAAAGCCGGAGTCTTTCAACTGGTTTGCCAGCATTTATTGAACTAGGTTGTGAGTTCCGATGCAGATAAGTGTAGCCAAAGCACAACCTTTTGCCATTTGTGTGTATGAGGCTAAGCGGAGGACCAAAGTGGAAGTTTTTTGTTCCACCTCAGTTGGGCCCATGCAAATAATAAG
>NW_017324615.1:0-265 GCF_000935625.1 Nanorana parkeri | reverse complement strand
GATCGGCTGGAGAGTAGATGCGTGCGCACCGCACATGTGGGTGCGCGCGCACTAAGACTAAGGACTTCAAAAGGGAGGGGGGAAAAGTGAGGGGAGATGATGCTATTGGTGGAAGCAGATCCGCGGCTTTGTGGCTGGAGGTGGACGGGTGGATCACATTAATAAACGGGTATAGTCCCTTATTGCTAGCCATTTAACAAGGGACATATGGAATAAAGGGGGTGGATACAACATGAGTTCTATTTGCTAGTGTGTACTGGGGAGA
>NW_017324614.1:0-265 GCF_000935625.1 Nanorana parkeri | reverse complement strand
CACATAGACCGAGCGCAACATATTTGCTTTACATTTATACATGGTATGATTACTATATCCTCAATTATGAATGAATGGAAGTGATCTACATCACCTCTTGTTCATTCATAATTGTATTTATAGTAAGCACACTATGTTCTCAGGTTATGAATGAACAGGAACACTCATAGGGGATTCCTGCTCATTGATAAAAGGGGATACAGAAAAAGAGATAGAGGACTTGGAATGTCCTCAATCTCTTTTTCTATTTTAAAAGGGAAATATC
>NW_017324613.1:0-265 GCF_000935625.1 Nanorana parkeri | reverse complement strand
GTTTTAAAGGTCACTTGAACCATTTCAGAAGACTATACGCCTGTGTTCCTATATCTGTATGTGCAAAGACCAGATTTGAGCACAGGATAAGTGCTCAGTTGGAAATGTATCTTTCATTCAATGCTATATGGATTTGTCTATCAGCAATCTGTTCTGGGTATTGAAATGACCAAACTGTCACTCTCTAGTATATAGGAAGGCCCGAAGCGAAAAAAAAAAAAGCTGAGGGCATACATGACTAGGTGTATAGGGGAGACAAGCTAAA
>NW_017324612.1:0-265 GCF_000935625.1 Nanorana parkeri | reverse complement strand
CTGCCCTCCGACAACTGTCCAGAGTGAGCGTGTGTTTTCTGTAACGGGAAACATCCTGTCACCCCAAAGATCCCGTCACCCCAAAGATCCCGGTCTGTTTTGTTTTTTTTATTTTGTTTGAAGAAAAAAAACAACTGTTAAAAGAAAAAGTGCAGCTGTCCGCGAAATGATCGGATGTGTTCCCAAGACTGTTGGTGTGGAACAACGATCCTGTCACGGCTCTTTGCCGTGACAGGGGGAGGGCCTGGATTCCCCCCTCCCCGCT
>NW_017324611.1:0-265 GCF_000935625.1 Nanorana parkeri | reverse complement strand
TCTGCGGTGCCTGGGATGAAGGTGCGCCCGGATTTGGTGGTTGTTTGGTCTCCGGAGCGCAGACACCGATATAGAGTACACTGCCGGCCCTCCGAGACTCTTACGTGGCCCCGCGGAGGACAATTCAGACCATCGGCTGCGATCCCAACGCTCCCATAAGTCAGACGTCCTTGCTGTATGTGCGTTTAGCTGCCATTCCACATGCATTGTGATAACCTGGTGTGAATCTAGTGTAACGCGGTGAATGTATTGAACATTCACCGAG
>NW_017324610.1:0-265 GCF_000935625.1 Nanorana parkeri | reverse complement strand
CCTGTCACATCCTCTTTGCTATCACATAGGGGGGCTTCTTAGCTCCCTATGTGATAACATTAAAGTTAAGTGAAAAATAAAAAGTAGGGGCAATCAAAGTTGCAAAAAAGTTTTTTTAAAGTCACACATGAAAAAGGATTACAAAAAACTACAACTATCCCCACCCATACATACACATGTGCAAACATGCATCGGGTGCGCATACGTGCGAAAACAACGACTGGGCCCATTATGCCGCACATGTTACATATTGCCGCGAACATCG
>NW_017324609.1:0-265 GCF_000935625.1 Nanorana parkeri | reverse complement strand
TGTCAAAAGTTAAAAAGAAAAATGTCACTTTTTTTTCTAATACCTCTTTGCTGTAACAAAAATTAATGTGTAATTACTAACGCATCCGAAAATTAACAAACATTTTGGAATCGTCCGAATCCCAAAACAAATAGATTTTCGGACCCCAAAATCCTGAAAAACATCATCAAAAAAGAAATACCGAAAAATCTGAAACTAAATAAACCAATTTTTCTGCCGGTGTACATGTCTATTCAACAAAGCAGATCCTTACTTGTGCTGTTAC
>NW_017324608.1:0-265 GCF_000935625.1 Nanorana parkeri | reverse complement strand
AACATCTAAATAACTTTTGTATGTGTTTTCAGGTGACGGGAAAGATCTGTTTTTTGTGTGAAACACTTGTCACATTCTTCACACCTAAATGGTTTTATTTCCTGTGTGAACCCTCTGGTGTCTGATCAGACTTGACCTATCTGTAAAAGCTTTATTACATTCAGTGCACAGATATGGCTTCTCTCCTGTGTGAATTATCCGATGACGGATCAGCTCTGATTGTTCTATGAAACATTTATCACATTCGGAGCATTGATACGGCTTT
>NW_017324607.1:0-265 GCF_000935625.1 Nanorana parkeri | reverse complement strand
GACAATTTCTTGTGGGACCGTAATATCCAGGGATACCAGTAAACCCTAGGAATGAGATGATGCGTGGACCTATATGGGTTGGACTTGATGGACGTATGTCTTTATTCAACCCCAAATACTATGTAACTGTCCCCCAGGCTTTTAACATTTATTAATCTATTATACATTTATTATTAGAGGTGCACAGAAATGAAAATGTAAAAACCAAAATGAAACCGAAATTAAAAAAAAAAATGTCAGGCCGAAACTTTTTTTTTTTTTATAA
>NW_017324606.1:0-265 GCF_000935625.1 Nanorana parkeri | reverse complement strand
GGACCGTGCGATCCCGGATCGCTCAGGTCTGCACCGGGCCTCAGGCATTGCAAGACTGGCAGTTACAGGCATGGCTCCCGAGGGCAGAGGAATGCCGGCTCAGACATAACACAATCCTCTAAATTGGTTGTGTTCATCAATGTCTGACACAGATCAGCCCCTGCTGCAGCCTCTCCTCTTTGGACTTGCTACAACAGAGGTGGACAACTCCGGGCCCTCCAGCTGAGCTTTAACTACAAGTCCCAGCATTCCTTTAGCTGGAGGG
>NW_017324605.1:0-265 GCF_000935625.1 Nanorana parkeri | reverse complement strand
GATATTCGCATAACTCCTCCCACAAGCCGGCCCACTGCTTGTATCGGGGCTGAGGCAGGGTGCTGGGATGTTTTTAGGAAGTTGAGTGGCCAATCACACACAGAGGAGGAAGCCGCCTGCGGGAGAGCAGAATGGGGTTCACCACCTTCATCATCACGTAG
This sequence comes from Nanorana parkeri, assembly GCF_000935625.1. Lineage (NCBI taxonomy): Eukaryota > Metazoa > Chordata > Amphibia > Anura > Dicroglossidae > Nanorana > Nanorana parkeri. Next base: position 104 of record NW_017324605.1, on the reverse strand, counting down.
GCAAAAAGAGGGGTTAACCCTTGCAGTGGGGGAGGGGATCCAGTACAAAGGTAAAGGTTTTCCTTCAATGGAGTTCAGCTTTCAGTGGCCATTTAAGGCAAATG
>NW_017324604.1:0-265 GCF_000935625.1 Nanorana parkeri | reverse complement strand
ACAATTTTGAACAATTACCCCACAATGTATTTCTATATGTTATAGCAGTGATATGTGTAAATGAGAACAATGGTGGGGGGAGTGTTGACATGGAGTAACCTGGATGTGTGGGGTCAACGGAGATGTGTGGGGTCACCAGGGATGTGTGGGGTCACCAGGGATGTGTGTGGTCACCAGGGATGTGCGTTGTCACCTGAGATGTTCGTGGTCACTATGGATGTGCTGGGTCACCTGAGATTTCTATGCAGGCCCGGATTTCCCACAA
>NW_017324603.1:0-265 GCF_000935625.1 Nanorana parkeri | reverse complement strand
TGCACCGATACTAGTATCGGTACCAATACCGAGTATTTGGGCAGTGCTCGTACTCACCCAAATGCTACGATACTTACCTCTGATAACGGAAACTTCTGGTCAGAGGAAGATCTCCTTCTGACCGGCAGTGCTGAGGGAGCATGGAATTATGGAATTATGACCCGCCTCCCAGCTTTCATGACACCAAACAGCAGAGAGACTACTTTTCTAGCAAAAGAACACCAGTTTCACTTGCCGAGGCTGCCTGGCTTCCTGACCAATCAGG
>NW_017324602.1:0-266 GCF_000935625.1 Nanorana parkeri | reverse complement strand
TCTGCCGTGCTGGAGCTATCTTTCAGACCCAGAGACAGTCTCTCTTGAGCGTGGTTTCAACGGTCCTTCCCTCAGAGTTTAATAATGGTGCTCAAAAAGATCATGGTGGGACCCGTGTTCCTTACACTCATGACACTGTGTGATTTACTAAGGAGGAATACAAAAAATTTAAGTATGTAGTAAATCTGAAACTACTGCATTGCTCAACTGATTTGCTTGTTGCTCTTCCTCAAACCATTCTTCCTCCATGTGTGCAGTGTGGCCGG
>NW_017324601.1:0-266 GCF_000935625.1 Nanorana parkeri | reverse complement strand
TGTGCCCGGGCCCCATAGCGGCCGCCTGGGTCGCTATGGCGTTTGTTACGCCACTGTGTAACACAAGGATAAGGACCTTTATTTTTAGTCATGTGACTTTATGTCCTAATGCTGATGTAGCGCTTGAAGGAGCCCGCTGGTTGCCCGGTTCTCTTCTAGTCCCGTCTCGGGGATGTTCTTCAGCTGACCCCGCCCATTATTAGCATCCACCGTCCTTCTTCTGGTGCCCGTAAAGTGATGTCCACTTCAGTAAACTGTTTATTGAA
>NW_017324600.1:0-266 GCF_000935625.1 Nanorana parkeri | reverse complement strand
GATACGCGTAAATATTGGCCCTAGAATTATTGCTCTCACTCAGACGTGCGCGGCGGTACCCAACGGTGTAGCGCGATCGTAGTTTTCATACATAGGCGCACTGCAGGCGTGTTTACGTGAAGGTGCGCGTGCTCGCGGAGGACTTTAAAAAAAAAATTAAATTTATTTAATATTGTAAAAACTGTTATTGATTGATTTATTTTTTTACTTTACTTTAATTGCTATCACATAGAGGGGCTTACAATCCCCCCATGTGATAGCAGATT
>NW_017324599.1:0-266 GCF_000935625.1 Nanorana parkeri | reverse complement strand
TCCCGTCTCTCACGCTGTCAGAATATGCATACAGAGCGTACATATTTTGAATAGCTCCCGCTACGCTTATAGTGTATCTTCTCAGAAGATGCACACACCGCGCCAGTTTAAATAGTAACCGATGCTCTGTATGCATTTACTGACAGTGTGGGAGGCGGAAGTCTGCGCTTGTCGGTGGATCGGATCAGGTGAGTATGATTTTTTTTTTTATTTGATATTCCCCGGGACAATTAAATGTTTCCCCGGATTTTATTTTAAAAATGTTG
>NW_017324598.1:0-266 GCF_000935625.1 Nanorana parkeri | reverse complement strand
GAGAGGCTAAGGAGTGGGGGATCGATCGGTGGTGTTGGTGGTGTGGGGGCCAGCGGACCAGGGGGAACGGATACGCAATGTTTTATGCAAACACCTACACGGTAGCAGACATGTTATATCTAAATAGGGTTGCTCATGTGTGATTAGCTACGGGATATACCTCGCAAGGTTAGAAGTACTGTTGTTCAGGACTGGATAGGTTACTGTTTGAAGGTGCTGAGCATCACTGAGAGGTTCCCCTGTTGTCGGACATAGGGACGTACAGG
>NW_017324597.1:0-266 GCF_000935625.1 Nanorana parkeri | reverse complement strand
TCTCAGCCTGCAGACGGCATTGTGCACAGAGAAAGAGATAACGTGTTTGAATCTATTACAGAGTGTAAATAATAAAAAAGCTTTAAATATATTTCAAATATAAAACATTATTTGGGGGCGAGGACGTGCATAGCAGCATGATAATATACATTCATAGAACAGTGGGCGGGCTGTGTGTCTAGAGTTCCACCTTAGGTTTTATGAATAAAGCTCACACATCTTATGTCAGTACCGATGGACTCTGTGTATTTGTCTTATGTCGGTAC
>NW_017324596.1:0-266 GCF_000935625.1 Nanorana parkeri | reverse complement strand
CTATTATTATTATACCTAACATTTGTCTACATTGTATCCATTTTATGCCCCAAGTGTTTTTCTATTTTGTCTGTAGATTACCAAGCTTATATTACTTTCCTGTTTAGTGCAAGCCCTGAATCAATGGTTTAATTTTCATGAAGAATTCGCTTAAAGGGTTTTGGCCTGGGAATGTTACATTTCTCAGTCACTTCTGAGTGATGTATAGCTAGATATTGTATACACACATAATAGTTTTTGTCATTGTTTGATTGGCTAAATCACTG
>NW_017324595.1:0-266 GCF_000935625.1 Nanorana parkeri | reverse complement strand
TACATAGTTGGGTTCAGTGTACGTGAATATCTGGCACCTATTGCAACATTGTTCTATTATTTTATATTCTATACACATTCACTTTATACACTAACGTAGACATTATTACACATAAAATTAACATTTATACAGTTTTTATAGTGTCACTTTGGGTTCTGATGACCTGCATAGGTCGTCTCTATGGGAAACAGAATACAAGGGCTGATTAAGAGGGTTAGGGCAAGCTTGCTGTGAGGTTGTTTGGAACTGATATACAGGGGTTAGGG
>NW_017324594.1:0-266 GCF_000935625.1 Nanorana parkeri | reverse complement strand
TGGTGCGTGCGTGTGTTTAGGTTAGTAAATCACCCCCTAACCCTTAATTAGGTAACATCATCCTTTTGTTTAGTGTTAATTTCTTCTTTTGTTGTTTTTTGGCTGTTTTTCAGTGATAAAATTGAAACGAAAATGAAATGATAGATTAGTTAATGGGACGAATTTTTTTTCCGTCCGGTACAAATTTTCACCCCGGTATTCATTCGTTAATGAATGAAAACGAAACGTTTCCTCCCACACTCCAAAGACATGCTGGAAGGTTAATT
>NW_017324593.1:0-266 GCF_000935625.1 Nanorana parkeri | reverse complement strand
TCCATAGACCGAGGTATGTACCCCCATATATACCGCCCACACTGGCAGAGGTAGTCCGGAGGTTGTATGATGGGAAGTTCGGGGCTTGCTCAGGTAGTTCGGAGTATATATGCCGGGCAGTCCTCCCAGCCCCCGGTGATGTCCGTGGCCCCCGGTCACCTCCCCCTCTCTCGTTTCTCTTGCAGGGTTTCGTGCCGTTCATCTTCGTGGGGACCCGGGACAGTATCAGCACCGCGCTCGCCCTCCTGGAGTACCAGATCTCCTAT
>NW_017324592.1:0-266 GCF_000935625.1 Nanorana parkeri | reverse complement strand
GACTCCACCCCACTGCCCCACCTACTGCCTGCACAGACTCCGCCCCACCGACCCACCTTCTGCTTGCACAGACTCCGCCCTTCCTGGCCTGACTTCACACCCACTGTCCTGCTTACTTCCTACACAAACTCCATCGCACTGCCCCACCTACTGCCTGCACAGACCAGTGTCAGCCTGTATGTGACAATATGGCCATCCATCAATATCGGCTCACAGCCACCACTTGGTTTGTTGTCACTGAGAACATTGGGAGATATCTGCCTGTC
>NW_017324591.1:0-266 GCF_000935625.1 Nanorana parkeri | reverse complement strand
GTATTATACCCCCCTCTCCGGTGTCCCATGTCTCCTCCTCCTGGAGAATGGCAACCAGATAGCAGGGCGGCAGGGTTAGTTTCAATTTTTTTTTACTCTTTCTTTATTTTTTCAAACTTTTTTTGCACTTTTTATTTAATTATTTCTTATTTTTTTCTTATTTTATTTAATTCTTTATTTTTTTTATCAATTTAATTTTTTTAGATATTTATTTATCTTATTTAATTTTTTATAATTTTTTTAAATCTTATTATTGTTTATTTTTT
>NW_017324590.1:0-266 GCF_000935625.1 Nanorana parkeri | reverse complement strand
TAGTCTGTCAGAGTTCGTAGATATGGGAGGGACATTAAAGGCGCAGTATGCTCTGTTTAGCAATTTAAATTGTATCTCCCTCCATGCTTCGCAAGTGGTGACTCTGCGGATCTGGTGCCAGCTTCTAGTGAGAAGTTCCAGAACCTTTTCCTGAGGCATGCCGAGGAAGAGAGCCCATTTCAGAACGTAATTGGGAGGTGATGTACCCTCTGCTGTGACATGTTCTCTGAGAGTGCGATAGATGTCTGACAAGGGCAATTTCGACG
>NW_017324589.1:0-266 GCF_000935625.1 Nanorana parkeri | reverse complement strand
ATAATAATCTGGCCACTCAGTGTATATATATATATATATAGATATATATACATATATATAGATATATATGTATATATATCTATATATATTTGTGTTCGGAGTCCACTAGCCGTGTATGTAAGACGTGATACCAAATACTGACCTGCGGTGTGCCATGGTCTGGATGGACAGTAATGCCAATAAGGGGCATACTCTGTATATGATGTTGAAAAAGAAGGGAATGGATGGGAGGGTCATGCTGAAGCTCGCCGTGCCCAGGTGAGCCT
>NW_017324588.1:0-266 GCF_000935625.1 Nanorana parkeri | reverse complement strand
TCGGGGTGAATAATTGATGAAGCTGCCGGGAGGATTCGCCGTCTGCGTGTCACAGATAACGGGGACATTGCTGAGGGTTGTATCTGATCATTTGTATGAGGACGCAATGGATGGGATCAATGACGTTGGACGTTTGTTTTATGAGTGACATGGCGGATCAATGCCCATTGCTGGTGTGAATTACAGAATTATATCACTGATCACAGACCTCAGGGACCGAGTCCTGGGAGGAGGAAGGGTGAGAGGAGAAGGAGGAAGGGTGAGAG
>NW_017324587.1:0-266 GCF_000935625.1 Nanorana parkeri | reverse complement strand
CATGGAATAGAATATAGTCAATTCCAAATTCAGCCATGTTCCATTCAATATTCTATCATGGAAGTACTTACCTTAGCTGTCACGGTACTCTTGTTCTCACAGCTGGCGGAAGCTCAAACAGGCTGTAAAATATAAAAACTAGTGTGGGGGGAAGCGGCCGGAAACATCCAGGTGAGTCTCACTGTATTATCAGCACGGCTGCTGCTGGGTCCTCGTGGGCGAGGCCCCAGTGCCGCCCCATAATTTGCCTGCATTTTTGCCTAGTT
>NW_017324586.1:0-266 GCF_000935625.1 Nanorana parkeri | reverse complement strand
AGCTAAAAGATAAAGAGTGTACCACACCCTGAAAATGGAGGGAAATCTCTTTAGGATATGTAGGAGAAGGACAGAGAGATGGTAGGACAATGTCATGCTTAAGGTGGAAGGAAGAACCATCTTGAGAAGAGGTCCTGGGCCTCAAAACAACCTTGTCCTTGTGTAGCTCAAGAAAGGGTTCTGTACATGGTAAGGTTGTCAGATCAGAAACCTGCCTCACAGAAGTGTTCGCAACAAGAAAGGCAGCCATGCAAATAATAATAATA
>NW_017324585.1:0-266 GCF_000935625.1 Nanorana parkeri | reverse complement strand
TCACTCAGCTGTAGATCCTCAAATCATCTCTGAATTGGTTTGGACACTGTTCTTCCTTCTGGAGGGTGGCTAATGTTGTTCCCCATGGTCCCTGTGTGTATTGTAAATGAAAGTAGTCATCGCTCCAAGCTTTCTCCGGTGATTGGACTACAATATCACTACAAATTATTAAACTAAGTGGGTTATTCACGAAAGAGCCAAAGGATCAAGCCATAGCTTCAACTTATCCTTTGGCTCTCTTCGGCCGCCGGAGCCCTTCGGTTCGA
>NW_017324584.1:0-266 GCF_000935625.1 Nanorana parkeri | reverse complement strand
TCATAGGTATGGAAAATATATAAAATGTATTGAACAAATATATCGGGTTTTTTTGTTTTTTTTTAAAGCATTTGATATTATATAAAAGGACGTATAATACCTGAGAGGAAAACACCTCCTATCACCCCCTATACACCACAATCCAGGTCTGCCTCAATAATCATCAATCTATACATGTGAAATACAACATCACAGGCAACTCAAAAGAAACCGGTATTGATTAGTTATATTGGTGAACCTCGGGTGGAATGAGCAATGCTTAGGGG
>NW_017324583.1:1945-2174 GCF_000935625.1 Nanorana parkeri | reverse complement strand
CCATTCAGTCTCTTTGAAGCTGAACACTTTTGGGAATGCCAACAGTATGTGTCTCTCTCCACACACTATGGTTTCATCCCCTAAACCCCATGTTCTATAGAACTCAACAGAAACACAGGGGATGGAGAAAGGTACCAATGTGCAGTGGGGGGAAAGAGACAACCAACACCTCTGAAAGTATCCAATGCCTGCAGTGCTGGAACAAAGGGGAGGTCTGAGTCATGGGCCA
>NW_017324583.1:0-266 GCF_000935625.1 Nanorana parkeri | reverse complement strand
CCTTGCACATCATTGGGTGTTATTTTTCTTAAAGACGGGAGAAGAAGAAGTGTGTAATTATATTGCATGATGATTAAGGTTTTGAAGAGCATTTTCTTCACTGTATTTGCCCCTCTTTTGTATTCTAATTCCAGAAACAAAGAGCAGTGTGCTTCCACATGACAACCCTTATCCACTGATTAGCACGGACTGTGTGTATGGGTGTGTTTATAAGTAATGACATATGTAAATGGAGCTGATTTTAATTATTTATTACAGATATTTAT
>NW_017324582.1:0-266 GCF_000935625.1 Nanorana parkeri | reverse complement strand
CCTGTCAGATGACGTCAAACTACACAATTGGGCGGAGCTAACTGTCACCACTAGCTCCGCCCAATTGTTTGTGTTTTGCTGACATCTGTCAAAATACCATTATGTGGCGGGAGTCCACTTGGAGAGGACGGGAGTGTGGTCATCATTTTTTTATTATTATTATTTCTATTTATTCTTCATGGTTTTATTTTTTATTTTGTCGTCATCATGGACAACCCTGGACGGCGTGATTGACCCTGGATTACGTCGGTGGATCCATTTTTTTT
>NW_017324581.1:0-266 GCF_000935625.1 Nanorana parkeri | reverse complement strand
CCGGCTGATCCATTTTCGTAAATACTTATACAACTATTATATCAAAAAACACAAAGTATTAAATTGTCTAAAATCAGTATCATTCACAACACAATCTAGCCCCTTCACCCTCCCTCCCCACCCCCCTCTCATCAATACATTCACAAAAACCATCCGACCCACCCAAAAAAATAAAAAATAAGAGGAGGAAAAAGAAACGGAAACAGCATACTAGTTCATTACAGGTATTGTTGGATCTCTTTTGAACCAAGAAAGGTCGTCCATGG
>NW_017324580.1:0-266 GCF_000935625.1 Nanorana parkeri | reverse complement strand
GAGTGAAAAGCCCCCCCCCCCCCCCCCCCCCTCATAGTTCTCCTTTAAACTCCAGCTAACACTTTTTAGAAGCCGTTCTTTTCCGTTTCAGATAAATGTTTTATATCAATGAATAAAAGCAGATGATCGTGAGCACCCCTGTCAGTGTGGAATGGTTTGTCCCAAACATCTAATAACCTCTTTTGCTGGACAGCTTGGCCTGATGAAGGAAGTGGAAAGGTCACAGACTTAAAGTGATATTAAAGGCAAAAAATGTTTTCCCTCCC
>NW_017324579.1:0-266 GCF_000935625.1 Nanorana parkeri | reverse complement strand
TCCCCTCCCCCCAGTCTCTGTACAGAGGAGCTTACACTCTATGGGCTTCTCTCATTCTCAGGGTTCCTCTGACTAGAAGGAAATCTCTCCGGAGGACGATCCTGGAATATGGGATTTCTCGGGTTTTGTCGGATCTGCCGGACGCAACCACCGAATCTTTAGTGAATTATATGGATGTGAGTGTTGGGTGATTGGAAGGCTATTGGATGGTGATTGGATGGTGAGTGGAGGGTGATTGGAAGGTGAGTGGAGGGTGAGTGGAAGGT
>NW_017324578.1:0-266 GCF_000935625.1 Nanorana parkeri | reverse complement strand
GTGGCTTAGGGATCATTGGGTAAAGGAGGTTGTGGGATCGGTGACGATGGTCCCTGTAGGTGATCTGGGTGAGTTTGTTGAGGCTTTGGATGGAGGATTCCAGGAAGGTGGTGCTGTGTGGTGAAGTGTCAGCATTTCTGGTCGGACATCTTGGGTGTCAGCGTGTTGTCAGGAACAAATCGATAAGTGGGTGGAGTGGAGGAACAGACGGGGCAGGGGGCGGGCACAGATAGCTCTGCCTCTAGATAGGCAGAGCCAGCTGTCAC
>NW_017324577.1:0-266 GCF_000935625.1 Nanorana parkeri | reverse complement strand
GCTGCAGGCAGGAGGAAGCATTTCCTCAGTCTCCCCCCAGTAATCACACGCTCACCGTACATTGTAACAAGGTGAGAGGAAGCAGCAGGGGGCTGACCTGTGTCAGACATTTGTAAACAGAACTGCACACAGTCACCAGGATTTACAGGATTGTGTCATCTCTGAGCCGGCATCTCAGTCCACGAAGTAGATGGTGACCCCGGGTGATGCCTGAACAAAGAAGGTGCCGTCCTTCTGCATCTCAGTCCAGGAAGTAGATGGTGACC
>NW_017324576.1:0-266 GCF_000935625.1 Nanorana parkeri | reverse complement strand
AGGTGTATGGGCAGCGTGCGACCGCATTTACTGTACGGTCGGACGATTTTTGTATTGCGGGCACGCTAGAAAACACGCCTAAAATCGTACGAGTTGGTAGCGCGATTGCAAGACGAGAGCTGCACGGCCCGAGGTGCGCAGGCGCACACTGCCCGCTCACTGTTGCAATCGTCGGCAAGCCCTCACCTCTCAGCGGGGAGGACATGCGATGATCGCAGGTACGACATACGACCCACCTGTCCAAGATGGGCGGGTCGTATGAACTT
>NW_017324575.1:0-266 GCF_000935625.1 Nanorana parkeri | reverse complement strand
TGGGTCCTGTTAAGAGTTCAAGACGGACATGGTCAGGTTTTCCTTCTCTCATTACCATCAGGTTCCTTGGTGCAAGCAAAATTGGGTTATATGTACACATATCCAAATAGTGTCTCGTACTCTTTTCCAGTCCAAAGATATCACACTTTTATCCTCTAATTGTCCTACTGGGACAACCAGGAGACTTCAGACTAGTCTTTTTTTGAACACTTTAAACAAATGGAACAGGATCCAAATATTGAATATGGAATCACTATATTCATCAC
>NW_017324574.1:0-266 GCF_000935625.1 Nanorana parkeri | reverse complement strand
GTTTTAGAAAAACTGTCACATGACACACAAAAAAAGGTATCAGTACTTTTATCCGCAAGTACTTGGACAAGCATCTGTACATGTTCTTGGTCTGGAACAAATGGTATCAGTGTATCCATATACTGTGTATATATGAGTATTGATTTTGACCTGAAGAAGAGAGGTTAACTCTCAAAAGCTTGCCTTTTAAATATTATGTTAGTCCAAAGAGAAAGGTATCATTGCATATATATATATATATATATAACAAATCATACATTAAAACA
>NW_017324573.1:0-266 GCF_000935625.1 Nanorana parkeri | reverse complement strand
GCTTCCAAGTTTCTTGGTTCTACCATACCATTCAAGGAACAACTCAGAAACAGCCTACCCGCTAACCTGGATTCTCTCCCTCCAGACCTCACTAGAGATAACGTAGGGTTCCTCTACAAGGACACCAAGATGTACGTTCCCCCCTCCATGCAACCTACAGTCTTACAGTTACTTCATGATGCCCCCCTAGCGGGTGATCCCGGCTACATCAAGACCCTCGAGTTGGTCAAGAGACACTTCTGGTGGCCATGCATGAAGGAGACTGT
>NW_017324572.1:0-266 GCF_000935625.1 Nanorana parkeri | reverse complement strand
GCCCGTCGCCTAGCAACGAGACGCCGATGACGGGGCCGTCCGCGCGCTGGCCCAGATCCCGGAACAGCTTGCGTTCCTGACAGCTCGGGGATGAGAGGTAAGGGATATGGGTTTTTCACCGTGATGCTGTTGAGACTGCGGTAGTCTATTATGGAGCGTAGTGAGCCGTCCTTGTTCTTAACGAAAAACATCCCGGCACTGGCAGGGGATGTGGATGGCCTAATTAAGCCCTTCTTCAGATTGTCATCAAGGTAGGTTTTAAGGTG
>NW_017324571.1:0-266 GCF_000935625.1 Nanorana parkeri | reverse complement strand
TTCTGTCCTATAGACACATTAGGAAATGAGGAAGTCTCTCCAATGTAAGGTCAATCTTCTCTTAGACGAGGGGTGCCCATAAGGTCGATTGCGATCTACCACTCAATCGCGTAGCGATCACTGGTAGATCGCGATATTCTCTCCTCCCGCACGTGCGGCTTCTCCACTGGATCCCTGCTGCTCTTGGCCGACTCCCTGCGTTCAGGGGTGGCAGGGGGTGTGGGATTTTATTGAAGTCAATGGCACCGCAGCCATGCCCCCCGCCC
>NW_017324570.1:0-266 GCF_000935625.1 Nanorana parkeri | reverse complement strand
TTGAGTAAACACGTGGTCAATTCTGCAGAAGGATTGATGGGTGTTGGAAAAGAATGTGTAATCCTTAGTAGTGGTGTTCAGCTCCCTCCACACATCCATCAAGTGGTAATCACCCAATAGAGTGAGGAGGGATGAGTTTTACAAAGCAGCGGGCATAGCTTGGATATTCAAAGTGCCTGGCCTAGACCTATCAGCTTGCGGGTGCAGTACGAGATTTGTGTCCCTGGCTAGGAGCAAGATCCCTCTTGAGTGGTGTGATACAACCA
>NW_017324569.1:0-266 GCF_000935625.1 Nanorana parkeri | reverse complement strand
TGTTTGGACGCCATTCTGGAGCGTGAGTACACGTTGCTGGGTGGTCTCCGGGTCGCATTCCTTGCGGGTGCTGCGGTTTTGGAGCGCGAGCACGAACCTACCTTCACGGCACTTATGCAACCGGTTCTGGCTTCTGCTTGGTCGCCCAGGCTCTGACTGCATGGGCATCGATGTTGCGTCAAGGGCTTGCGGTGCAATTTCCCTGTCTCGCTTATGTGGTTTTGACGAACACTTGGTGCAGGGCCTTCGGTATGCCTGCAGCTCGC
>NW_017324568.1:0-266 GCF_000935625.1 Nanorana parkeri | reverse complement strand
GGTGGTAAGACTGACTTTGCTGAATTGTTTGCTGGAACTGTGTGTGCTATAGTCAAAAACACTGACTGTAGCCTTATGCGTGAGATGGGAGTAACTCTCGATGAGCGGCCCATGGGACATTGTATGAGATACTTGCCTCTACTCAGTACACAGGGTGATGTGTTTTCTTTCACTCCATAGGGGGATTAGAAGACCTACTGCTGAAAAAGATAATGTTGATGTAAAAAGAGTTAAAAATGCATGTGCAAATGTTGATGTAAAGAGTA
>NW_017324567.1:0-266 GCF_000935625.1 Nanorana parkeri | reverse complement strand
CACACATACACACACACACACACATATACACACACACATATTATCCATAACTGAAGCAAGTCTATAATATAAATCATTACTCTGCATTGGAGAAACTGTCACATGACACGAAGCAACAATGTATCAGAACGCGTATCCCCAATATTTATAGACACATAACGATACATGAAATCCCGGAGACACACGTGACCGCCGCCTCCTGACTTCTCAATGTTTCTCTAGTCTGGTCCTGGAGCCGGGAAGTATCGGTACTCGTACTCATACTT
>NW_017324566.1:0-266 GCF_000935625.1 Nanorana parkeri | reverse complement strand
TTTATCGCTAATGTTGCTACCACCATTGAACATCTTGCACAGTAGCACTCCTCTATTCTTGTATGCTGGGTGTAGCTCTCAGTATCTCTCCTTATTCTAGACGGTGCACAGTAGCACTTACAGTATGTGCTATATTCTCAGCACACTTCTCTTGTTCTAAATGCCGGGTGTAGTTCTCAATACCCCCACTAAAGCCCCCCCCTCCACCCCCACTAAAGCGGGTCATACACCCAGGGGCGTATCTGCTGCGAGGCAAACAAGGCGTT
>NW_017324565.1:0-266 GCF_000935625.1 Nanorana parkeri | reverse complement strand
GGTTCCTATTTATGATGCTTCACTTACTGTCTACACCGGTTCTTTTTTGTTATTTTATTTTGTTCCTCATTTAATACGTTATCGGATGGCGCGGTTGGCAGCAGCTCACTGTTTGCATACTAATCGAAGTTTACTCTGTTATACTACTTGGTTATATATTCACACACTATTTTAGCCTACCTACTATCCCCCAATAGGATAGGGACCACCTCTGACTCCGAGCAGGCTTAGTGGCAGCGGTGTTCCACTTGGCTGGTGATCCAGCC
>NW_017324564.1:0-266 GCF_000935625.1 Nanorana parkeri | reverse complement strand
TACAATGTGAAAATTGTGTATAAAGGATATTAATCCATTAATTTTGATCAGTGATGTATAAAAATAGATATATATGTGTACAAAATATAAAATATAAAGTATAAAATATTTGTTAATAAAACTGTGATAAATTATGAATATATGTATCAGGTGTGGGTGAATTATGTTAATAAATGGTGGATACAACAAACAATGTGTAATTTCTTAAATAAATAAACATCTATGGGTGTGTATGTGAGTAGTCCAAATCTTTTAAAGTCTTTGAA
>NW_017324563.1:0-266 GCF_000935625.1 Nanorana parkeri | reverse complement strand
CCTAAAGGGTCTGGTATGGTTTGGGAGGGGGGACCCCACGCTGTTATTTTTTCTTTTCTTTTACATTTTTTACATTTATTTAAATAATGTTTAAACATTTTTTAATTTGTTTACTTTTTTCCTGGAGGTAGTGAACAGAATAGCCAAGCCAAATGCTGCTCGGTGGCATTTGGCTAATCACTCACTGCCATTTGGCCCCTATGAGAATTGTGGAGAACGGCAGTGAGTGAGCTGCCGGAGCTTTGACACAGCCGATCCAGATGTTG
>NW_017324562.1:0-266 GCF_000935625.1 Nanorana parkeri | reverse complement strand
ATCTATATATATGTGGCCACTGGAGGTATTGTACAAATCGGTAGTGTATAAAATTAACATTTTGGAATGTTTTCATTACGTTTTTATGATGAACACAAATAAATATGATAGGTGATGGCACCTAAAAAAACTAGTTTATATATTTAATGAGCTATTTTCACAAATACACATACATTATTAAAGTGGAACTCCCGTTTGTTTTTTTGGACTTGGAGTTGGAAAGGGAGTTGGATCCTCTGTCAGGTTATGATTCCAGTGTTTTTTTT
>NW_017324561.1:0-266 GCF_000935625.1 Nanorana parkeri | reverse complement strand
CGGGCATGCTGTACTATCAGGCGAGATGGGCAGTCGTGCAGGTCATCGCAGTTGTATGTTACAGTGCCTGTTACAAACGCAGGTACTTCTTAGCAGCTGGCAATTGTAATATATTCGGAGGTACTGAGGTCAATAGTAATGTCAAGTTAGTTCCTCAGCCTCATTCATACGACATACGTTTCTACAGACATATACTGATGTTGGCACGTCATTTCTATTTTTTTTTTCATTTTATTTTGTATTTTTTTTTTTTTTTTTTCCTTTGG
>NW_017324560.1:0-266 GCF_000935625.1 Nanorana parkeri | reverse complement strand
AAAATTTAATTCAGTGCATTAGCATTTAAATTAAAAAAAGGTTTTATTTTGTAAGAATCATTGGCAAGGAGGAAAAATTGTAACCGACCTATTCTTTTGTTACATGAATTTGTGATGCAGTTTCACTGCTTGTTAAATTTAAAATGCAGATGTTTTTTTTTCGTCTCTTACTTTCATTTTTCATAAAACAAAAAGTCATCTATGTTGCCAATGAAATATCATAGACAGGTGAATCAATTTTGTAAAATTACATATATATATATATA
>NW_017324559.1:0-266 GCF_000935625.1 Nanorana parkeri | reverse complement strand
TCGGATCTCCCCTATTACATACCTCTGATGCCTTGATATCTGAACAAACAGCTCATATTGTCCTTCCTGTTTCCTTACAGCTGCTGGAAGGGGAAATCAACTCTCAAGCCATAATTGATTCAGGGGCATGCAGCTGCTTTGTGGATAAGCAGTTTGCTCTACTCCATCATCTACCGCTACAACCTCGCTCTCAAAGACTTACCATTCATCTGGCAGATGGGTCCAACATTAGTTCAGGCCCAGTCACGCAGGAGACCACACCAATT
>NW_017324558.1:0-266 GCF_000935625.1 Nanorana parkeri | reverse complement strand
TTTGATCGCCTAAGCTGGCCCTTCCTTTTCGAGACCCTTGCTGAGATTGGCCTCTCCAGAACACTACTTGCTAAAATCACGGCCCTATATGATAAGCCTTCGGCACAAATTAAAGTTAATGGTATCCTCTCCGTCCCTATCCAAGTACATAACGGCACACGCCAAGGCTGCCCACTCTCCCCATTTCTATACATACTTGCAATGGAACACCTGGCGATAGCAATCAGAAATAACCACCTTATCAGAGGAGTGACTCTAGGTCCCCG
>NW_017324557.1:0-266 GCF_000935625.1 Nanorana parkeri | reverse complement strand
CCCCCTTACATTGGTGGACAGTGGGAAGAATATCCTGTGCATTGGTGGTCAGTGGGAAGAAGAATGCCCTGTGCATTGGTGGTCATTGGTCATTGGGAAGAATGCTCCTTACATTGTTGGTCAGTAAGAAAAAGAATGCCCTACACACTGGTGATTACTGGAAGGAAGAATGCCCCCATACATTGGTGGTGAGTGGGAAGATGAATGCCACATACATTGGTGGTGAGTGGGAAGATGAATGCCCCCATACATTCGTGGACAGTGAG
>NW_017324556.1:0-266 GCF_000935625.1 Nanorana parkeri | reverse complement strand
GTATTGCTTTAGGAAAAATGTGACCTGTCCCTTTAAGGAAAGGTATCGGTAATTAATATCGGCGAGTACTTGAAAAAAAGTATCGGTACTCGTACTCGGTCTTAAAAAAGTGGTATCGGCGCATCCCTAAAATATATATATATATATTTATTTATACTGTATATCTTTAATACATACCCAAACTATCCTGTTAAATAATGTGGGCTAAATGCTTATGGTCAACTTGTACTCATACGTATAATAAGGGTACGCTTTTCCAGAGAAGT
>NW_017324555.1:0-266 GCF_000935625.1 Nanorana parkeri | reverse complement strand
CAGCTTGCTCCATTCCTAACCACCTCTCCCCAACACTGCTCTGATCCTGTCTATCTCCACTTGTCAGACCGTTCCTGCACAACACACAGCAGCGGCCTCCAGGGCTAACTGGTATGAATGGCTTTGTTTACTTTCAGACCCACTCATAAAGTATAAATGGGTTTGAAGGTAAACACAGCCATTCATATGAATGTCAGCAGGTCAAGTGAGGACAACGGTGACTCACCACTGCACTCACTTCACAGCTCAGTACTATATATGGATTT
>NW_017324554.1:0-266 GCF_000935625.1 Nanorana parkeri | reverse complement strand
CTCCCTGAAATAAGGTTTTGCAGGTTGGGATGTCTGAGGATCCCTAAATACCCGAAACGTTACAATTGCAACAAAATCCAATTTTTTTAAAACATTTTCAATAAATAGATTTCCTACTGTCTGTGTGACCAGGTTATCCCTGTGCCAGGATGACTGACAGCGCCTCTGTTAGTTATGGAGCAGAGGGCCGGGAATTCTGCTGAGGAATCCTCCCTGCCCAGCTCCGATCTCCCCCTGTACACCCCCCTATAGATCAGCACCACCCT
>NW_017324553.1:0-266 GCF_000935625.1 Nanorana parkeri | reverse complement strand
CGCCACTAGATCACCAGGGATTGATGATCGTGGCTCACAGCCTCCTTCCTGCAACAAGGTAAGCAGGAGAGCGGGCTGTGTATTTTATTTACATGTGGGTGGGTGTGCGGAAGACTGGGAATTATATTGTTATATGTGGGGGGACTGGGAATTATATTGTGGATGGGGAATTTTTAGGTATTTTTTCATGTGCATGGGGGGTGTATTTTATGTGCAGGGATAGGTTTTTGCGGGCTTCCGATGACCGCAATGCCGAACGGGCAGTG
>NW_017324552.1:0-266 GCF_000935625.1 Nanorana parkeri | reverse complement strand
TGAATTGCTCAGCCAGAAACTATTCTGTCAATACATTGATGGTCCGTGTCCATCCAGAAGGAACTACAGACACCTATACAGCAAATCACTTTAACAATCAAAGAATAAATTGAAATAAATTGCATTTACTAAACCAATAGGTAAAGAGGACCTGTCACAATGTTTAAAGTTCAAGAGACCAAGTATTTCCGATATCTATCCAACAGATATTCCTAGATATCTTTTGTATGCTTGCCTAACATTATCCTTTTAGATGAGTAAACTTT
>NW_017324551.1:0-266 GCF_000935625.1 Nanorana parkeri | reverse complement strand
TCTCCTATAAAAGGCAGCAGCGACCCGATAGCGGCTTGTTTAGAGCTGGTTCACACCAAGTGCATTGAGCTGCAACCAACACAAGGACGCGGAGATAGCAACAGTTCCCTATGTGCCCTGCCCACACCATACAAGTGTGTTGAATGAAAATGTCAATGCAAAGAAGCGCATCACCACGTTGCAGCGAATGGCATCACGCTGCAATACGCTGCTCTGCAAAGACTTGAAGTGTTGTTCATTAACTTTCAATAAAGTTTTTTTTTTTT
>NW_017324550.1:0-266 GCF_000935625.1 Nanorana parkeri | reverse complement strand
ACTCAGCGATAGCTATCACTTTTGAAATGTTTTATCTCATTACTATTTTTTTTTATATGTGATATAACAGCACAAGTGAAATTATTATCTGTCCTTAATAATATTTAGTAGATGCAAAAATAACAATGACAAAAAGTTACAAGGTGTAACTGTTTATTTACCATTTATTTAAAAGGATGTCCCACATTTCAGACTTAGGTAAACTCACCTTTATAATTATTAGTCACAATAATATAAAACAGCCACATTTATTCTCATCAATTGTT
>NW_017324549.1:0-266 GCF_000935625.1 Nanorana parkeri | reverse complement strand
TATTTATAATTTATCATTATTTATATAATTAAAATAAAAAAAGCAAAACATTACTGCCCCTCTGAAACATATGGCCATTTTTGTCCTAAAGGGAAAGAACCAGCAACTTTAAGGGGTCTATTCACAACGCTGCCGAAGGATCTAGTCGTAGCTTCGACCCCAGGACCCCTTCGGTTCAGTAGAACCGAAGGCTATTCACTATAGCCCGCACAGCTCCCGAAGTTAGCCGAGGGGCTCAGTCGAGCCGAAGGCATATGCTTCAGCTC
>NW_017324548.1:0-267 GCF_000935625.1 Nanorana parkeri | reverse complement strand
GTTCCCCACCCCCGCTTTATACTGTATGTTCCCATGTATCATTCCACCTTTTCTGCACAAAATGTTTATGACCAATGGAAATGGTGTCAGCATGGAACCCGCTCTGTATTATGTTTTATACTGTGTGTGGAAAATAAAGAATTACAAATATAAAGTAATTCCGAATAATAATAATGATGAGGAGGGAGGAGGAGAGTGGAGGGAGAAGGAGGGAGGACAGAGGAGGAAGAAGGAGGGAGGAGGAGGAGGAGGAGGAGGGAGGAGAAG
>NW_017324547.1:0-267 GCF_000935625.1 Nanorana parkeri | reverse complement strand
AAATACAATACAATAATAAACCGTCAAACATAGCTACTGTGGCTGGGCAGCTTGGTGCCAGTGGAGGCGTCCGCGAACAACCGTCAGCCCGAGAATAGCCCCAAGTCATGGGGCCCCGGGGAGAGGAGTCATCTCTCAGACCCTGGCCAGGTCGTGCCCGTATCGGCCATTAAAGCAAGAGGTTAGTACAGCCACCGTCCATCAGCCAAGCCACCCAGCGACAACGATAGTACAAATTAACCGAGCAGGTCATGGGGCCAGAAAATA
>NW_017324546.1:0-267 GCF_000935625.1 Nanorana parkeri | reverse complement strand
GTACCAGTAATGTGTACCTCGCTGTCCACTGTCTGATGTCCACACTCCTGCACCTCTGGTACCACTGGGATAATAGCAAAGGAAGCCGGTGCTGTAGAAAGCAAGGCTGCGGCGGCGGAGGGAGCAGAGTCGCAATAGCCGATACTTCCTCTATAGCCAGTGGTGGAGCTAAGGAACAAAGGGCCCTGGTGCAAGATTTTGCACCCCATAAACCCACAAACACAGTGCTCTCCTTTCGCAGCGCTCGGCCGGCTGTCACTTTCTCTC
>NW_017324545.1:0-267 GCF_000935625.1 Nanorana parkeri | reverse complement strand
GATGGGGGTTGGCCTGGCAGTAGTAGGTGGAGGGTGAGAGTTGTCATCTTTCATTGCTTCTCTTTGTGTGGAGCGCTCACTCGCCCGTCGCCGGGTCATAACAACGCAGAACGCTGAATCTTTATTGTCATTTCATTGCCGAACCGTCACTGATAATTCTCTGTGTGTCTCCCTCAGTGAAATCTGGCTTCCGAGGATCCGTGCCGCAAGGGTTAACCCTGGAACTGGGAGAAACCGTCCATATCCTGGAGAAATGTGAAGGTACGA
>NW_017324544.1:0-267 GCF_000935625.1 Nanorana parkeri | reverse complement strand
CCTGCCGATACATTTGTAATTCTGTTCAGTAGATCTTGAGATCGGAGCTTTTCTGTTAGATGACATAATCAGGCCATTGAACTCACTTTTTCCCACATATAGCTCAGTCACCAGCTTTCTGATTGGACAGTAAGGGAACAGCAGAGCATTGCTTAGGTCATCCTTCTGCTCTTTCACTGTCCAATCAGGGGGGCAGGGGGCGGATAGAGGACATCTATGTAATCCTTAACAGTCAGTGGTGTCATTCACCTGGCTGTGCTGTGTGAT
>NW_017324543.1:0-267 GCF_000935625.1 Nanorana parkeri | reverse complement strand
CCATAGAAGTGCCTCAGACCGCCTTGCTGCACCCTGCCATGTGCTCCAAACGGGGCAAGAAGTCCCAGGGCGCCAAATCGGACCACTCGCGGAACCCGCGGGCCGGGATTAACGCCTTTTTCGCGGCTCTGGCGATCACGCGATTGGCCAGCTCACAAGGCCGTATGGCGGAGCCGCGTGAGGACTCCCCAGCCACCCCGTACTCACCCTCCTCTCCACCGGCTGACGCCCGCGACGATTGACCAGGAGGGCACCTCTGATGAGGAT
>NW_017324542.1:0-267 GCF_000935625.1 Nanorana parkeri | reverse complement strand
AGACATGTGTAGTTAACATTTATGCAGGTTGTGTTTACACAATTAGGCGCTTTGGGTTACACAATGACTATGCTTTTTGGCTCGTTATGGCCATGGAAGTCTTTATGTTGGCCACCTGATAAAAGACAATGCACATCTTGTGTGGCTGATATCTCAATAGTTTTTAGGAAGATAGGCCCAGTAACTGTAGTATCTCATCTACCCTTAGTTTAGAGTCTAACTAATACATATTTACATTTGATATAGTAAAACAGATGCTCAATAAAA
>NW_017324541.1:0-267 GCF_000935625.1 Nanorana parkeri | reverse complement strand
GTGATGGACATCACTGCATGGGCTCAGGAATACTTAAAAAATCACTGTCTGTGGACACAGCTCACTGTGCCAGTCAAAAATGTGGGCCATGCAAAGAAGAAACCATATATGAACATGATCCAGAAAGGCCGCCATCTTCTCTGGGCCAAAGCTCATTTCAAAATGTCTGTTGCAAAGTGGAGAACTGTTCTGTGGTCAGACGGTTCAAAATTTGACATTCTTTTTCGCAACCATGGGCGCCTCATTCTCTGGACTAAAGAGGAGAGG
>NW_017324540.1:0-267 GCF_000935625.1 Nanorana parkeri | reverse complement strand
GGGACACACTGGCCTGCATCCTGCCCAGCTCCTGGCAACCACCTACATCACTGGTTGCCAGGAGCTTTGCAGGATGCCAGCCAGAGTATCCCGGGCTGCTAAGAGCCGGACGGGGAGATATGTGTGGCCCTTACACATCTCCTTGTCTTGCCAGGTTTCTAAAAGCCGAGCGGGGAGAGGTGTATGAGAGAGGGGTCAGGAGAGTTAAATAGTGAGCTGTCTCTGTGGGTTGGCAAACTTTTGCTGACCCATGGAACAGCACCTACC
>NW_017324539.1:0-267 GCF_000935625.1 Nanorana parkeri | reverse complement strand
GCAAATGAAAGTAATAGCAAACTCGCAAACTTTTTCAATAATGAGTCCAGATGAAACAAATATATGTTGCCCAGCTAAGTATTTCTTTACAATTTTGGCCAAGCATTTACAGTGATCATGTATTCATAGGGGAGGGCAGGGGTATTGTCTTGCCCTGCTGTGCCTGTGTAGTTGTGAAGACACACACAGCTTACTAACACACACATAAGGGTGGCTCCATAGGGCTCTGCAAAGGAAAGGAGCTACCCTAAAACAGGATACCAGGGC
>NW_017324538.1:0-267 GCF_000935625.1 Nanorana parkeri | reverse complement strand
CTTACTTTCGGGGTAGGTCTTACTTTCGGGGAAACACGATAATCCTGTAACATTACAGCAACATTGTGAACAAGTATAAACCATTGGAAATAAGGGTCTGTGCAAGTGAAACCCAGATGGAGTTCCTGCTGTTGGAGCTGCCAAGAAACATAAGACAATGGGTGTTTCAGTTTATCAGCACACACTCATAATGGAAAAATATGTAAGTTCATGTCAAGTTTCATAATCAGCTTTAACCAGTTGACATCCGCGGTGTTAAACCCCCTT
>NW_017324537.1:0-267 GCF_000935625.1 Nanorana parkeri | reverse complement strand
TATGGATTGAAAAGTGCATCTGGGAGGTTAGTGTGTGTATGGCTGTATTGGTGAGTGAATGAATGTCTAAGTGGTATATGTGTGAGTAACTACATATGTTGTAAGGCAGTATATGTGAGTGTTGGAGTATATAAATGACTATACATGATTAAGTTATTTGAAGAGTGGGTGTATAAATGACTCTGTGCTTGTATAAGTGATTGTATAAGACAACAAATATGTGTTAGTATCTGCATAAATAAGTGATGTGGGGTGTGTAAAAATAAC
>NW_017324536.1:0-267 GCF_000935625.1 Nanorana parkeri | reverse complement strand
CGCCTGCAAAACCTGATAGGTTTCACTATTTGCTTATAATGCAATTCTGTTAAACATGATCCTGTTTATGCACCTACTTGTATATTTTTTATTTCTTGCTTACGAGATTGAAACTTCAATAAAACGTTATTATTTAAAAAAAAAAAAACTGCTTTCCTATATGGAGATATTAAGGAAGATCTCTACATGGAGCAGCCACCAGGGTTGAAACAAGGACGCAACCTCATGTGTAAACTCCATAAAAGCATCTACAGACTCAAGCAATCT
>NW_017324535.1:0-267 GCF_000935625.1 Nanorana parkeri | reverse complement strand
TTATGCAGGGTCTCTGGTGGGTTCTGTGGGGTCTATAGTGTGAGACTGTTGGTGGGGGCATTAGAGTGTAAGCTCCTCTGGTGCAGAGATCGCTAGGGGGGTGTTGGGAGGCACTGAGATAAAGTCTTGCACTAGGGCCCTTTGTTCCTTAGGTCCGCCACTGTGTGCATTAATGATTATGTCACCCCTATGTTACAAGGTAAAAACTAGGTTTAGAGTGATATTCGCACACAAAAAGTTGATTTAAGTCCTTTGAGGATATTGAGG
>NW_017324534.1:0-267 GCF_000935625.1 Nanorana parkeri | reverse complement strand
GCCGTCTGAACGCGGAGCGAGGCGCGTCATCGAGACCGCGTCATCGAGACCGCGTGGTGCGGTGACGCGCTTCCAGTGCGCCACTTCCGGGTTCCGGAACGCAGCACGCGCTGGCCAGTCTAAAGGCAGCGGGGGACGGAGTCAGTCGGCATGTGAGGCAGCTGATACACCTCCCATACCGAATGCCGCTCGGCCACGACTACTGAGGCTTCACACCTCGCGGACAGACCGGGACCACATACGGTCAGTGGGGACGTCAGGAGCGGG
>NW_017324533.1:0-267 GCF_000935625.1 Nanorana parkeri | reverse complement strand
TGTGTGTATATATACTGTGTGTGTGTGTGTGTGTATATATATATTAGTATATTGACATTTAAGATATAATGATTTATAAACTGAAGTCCCCGTCTCTTAAACTCTTAAAGTGTAACTTCATTTTGTGCCAAATTTGATAACATAAAGCAGGAGAGGGAAATAGTGAAGTCTGTAAATAATATGCATTGGCTAATGATATTGGGAAGTCTGCTCAGAATTTTGAAACATCCTTTGCACACTACTGAAATGTTGAAGTTGTGCTTCATG
>NW_017324532.1:0-267 GCF_000935625.1 Nanorana parkeri | reverse complement strand
TCAATACAAACTAGTAGTCCATCACTGGAGCCATTTTTTAAGATGTATGTTATTGTTTATTCGATTAACCGATTAATCGAACTTAATAATCGGCTAACTAATCGATTTTGAAAATAATCGTTAGCTGCAGCTCTACTGATATGCGTATATCACTATTTTGATTTTATTCAGGTTGTTTTTATCTAGATATAATTTTTTTAGGACTGCTGTGTTTAGGCAGTTATAGTTTTCATATATCTCTGGTGTATAATACACATCAGCCGTAGG
>NW_017324531.1:0-267 GCF_000935625.1 Nanorana parkeri | reverse complement strand
GCCACTGTACTGAAACACTTCTCTACAGACCACCACTGTAATGACACACACCTCTACAGACTTGCAGAGTATTTACACTTCTTCACAGACAGCCACTGTACTGACACACTCCTCCACAGCCCGCTACTGTACTCACACTCTCCTCCACAGACAACCATTGTAATGACACACTCATACACAGAGAACCATTACATTGACACACTCCTCACAGAAAGCCACAGTACTGGCACACTCCTCCACATACAGACACTATACTGACACACTCCT
>NW_017324530.1:0-267 GCF_000935625.1 Nanorana parkeri | reverse complement strand
CAAAAATGTAAAAAGCGTGTCAGTCATTTAGGAACAGAAACGAAAAACTCGCTCAGTCATGAAGGGGTTAATCCCCATCACGTTGTTTTATTAATGATCATCGACATTATACGTCTTCAGGGAATTTGCCGGTAAGAACATTTTTGAAGTTAAACTCCGGCCAATTTGGTAAGGTCTCTCCACCTTTCAACCCGACAGGGGTCCTGGACACCCTTGTTGCTGCCCATCATACTCAGGGTATTATTTCATATCTATATACCCGCTTAT
>NW_017324529.1:0-267 GCF_000935625.1 Nanorana parkeri | reverse complement strand
GATCGGCACCATGGGTTTTTGGGGGAGCAATGGAGGACCCTGAGGGTCGCTATCTTTTTGTTAAGGGGGACTTGGAGGGGGCCAGAGTCACATTAGCTAATGTGTACGCCCCGAACGTCAATCAAATTGTGTTCATGGAACACTGCCTTTCTGAACTGTCCGCGTTTATGGAAGGTACCCTCATTGTTGGGGGCGATTTGAATGTGGCTCTGGAACCGCTCCTGGATGTTTCCCGTAATGCATCACACCTGTCGTATGCCTTTCTAA
>NW_017324528.1:0-267 GCF_000935625.1 Nanorana parkeri | reverse complement strand
TCATGGACTCACTTCACCTGATTTATGAATAACTAGGATAGTGGAAGTATTTCCCATAGCAACCAATCACTTCATGCTTCGTTTTACCCTAAAGCTGAAAAACTGAAACCTGATTGGCAGTTGTATATATCCTTTTCTCTATATGTCATATATCAGCCCCACTGTTTTGGTAGAAAAATCTAATATATGACCAGTCAATGCACACACGCAAAGCAGCTTTATGATAAATATATACGTAACATGAGGTAGAAAATACTGAACACAATA
>NW_017324527.1:0-267 GCF_000935625.1 Nanorana parkeri | reverse complement strand
TCCCCACCCGTCACCACACCTCCCACAACCAGGGCCACGCCTCCCACCCATTACCACGCCTCCGTACTGAAGGGTTGCGACCCTGCATCCTGAGATGTCGCCACTCACCCGGCACATACACATAGGTGGCCCAGTGTCCTCGCTCGTGGGGAAAGCTGCGCACACGTCCCTCGTGTTTAGTGGCATCACGCGTGTTCTGTGCACCGTCTGTGTCCGGGAACATATTCAGGACACTCTCTGGGACCGGCAGGGGGCGGAGCCGCCGGG
>NW_017324526.1:0-267 GCF_000935625.1 Nanorana parkeri | reverse complement strand
TCCCTCCCCAATCCTCATCATCTCCTACGAGACGTTTCGGTTACACGCGGAGGTCCTGCATAGGGGTAGCGTGGGGCTGGTCATATGTGATGAGGTAAGACAGCGGGAGCCGAGTGACATCAGCACTGAGTCTCACTCCTGCTGCAGTAGAGTCTAACCAGTTCATTTAGTTCTAGTCAGTGATTCTGTTCAGGATAAAGACTCCTCGTCCAGATTTGTGACAGGTTCTCTTTATGTCCCCGTGAGGCTACTGAGGGGTTAAACCTT
>NW_017324525.1:0-267 GCF_000935625.1 Nanorana parkeri | reverse complement strand
GTCACTGCATGATACAAAATAAAATAATTACAGGACCTGCATGTTAAAGCACACAGTTTAGGGTAGCAACACAGTAGTTACATGGGTAAGCCTGATCCCTGCTCCCAGTGGCAGACATCGGTGCCAAGCCCCCCAGGCTTGGGCTGCCACAGGTAGGTGGTGAGGATCGGCGCGGGGTCCACAGGATGGCATGCAGAGCCTATATGTCATTGAGTAAAACAACATCGCAAAAAACAACAATCAGAAAAACAATAACAGTGCCAACAA
>NW_017324524.1:0-267 GCF_000935625.1 Nanorana parkeri | reverse complement strand
TGCACCTTCACCCCTCAGATCACCCCAATTCCTGCACCTAAGGGTCCGACCTTTCACTGAATCACCGTCACCCCCCCTCCCCCGCCCAATGACAACCCGACTTCCATCATCGTAAATCCATCAATTGTTATACGAGGATACATTGTGACATCATCCCGAGCCGAAAGCCCCACTATGTATAATGCAGAGACGGCCTCCGGGAAGCCACAGAGTGATGACAACCTCCATGTATATCTGACCTCCGTCCTCCCCTTCAGTCTTCTATCT
>NW_017324523.1:0-267 GCF_000935625.1 Nanorana parkeri | reverse complement strand
TTGGTGACTGTGCTTGAATTGGTTAATTCCATTGGTGCTGGGGTGGGGGTTGGAAACTCTGAATCTCCACATGTAAGGCTGGAAAAACACCCCTGAAAAAATAGGTTGTGTTGTTGCAAAAGTTCATGGTACATGGTACAGATATGGGATATCTGCTGCATGCATTTTTTGTTTCACTAAACATTGCTACTATGGGGTCTATTCACGAAGCTGCCGAAGGATCTGACTGTAGCTTTGGCCGATCCTTCGGCTAGCTTCGGCCCCAGG
>NW_017324522.1:0-267 GCF_000935625.1 Nanorana parkeri | reverse complement strand
GCCCCCTGGGCTAAAAGTTGCCAGTCAGCCCCTGATTTACACACATGTTATAATCTATATTTTAGGCTTGAAAATTATCCATCCTCAAACATTATATATTTTCTGAAAGCAAAGGCCCTGTAGAATAAAATGGTGGCAGTTAAATTTATTTTTAATTTACTAGGTAGCCACATTCCACACTGTGAATCTTTGGTGCTACTGTATGCAACAGGGTCAACCCAATGCAGTGTATAGAAACTTTAATTAAGGGTTGCAGCAGTCAAAGGT
>NW_017324521.1:0-267 GCF_000935625.1 Nanorana parkeri | reverse complement strand
TCCCCCACATGACTGTCACCATTGGACGGTTAACCCTCGCTCCGGCGAATATATGCTCTGTTTGGAGTTCAGTATTGTGATTCTTTTTGTGTTACTAATGTCCTGTTCTTTCTCTTCTTTCTTTACCTGCTTCTTGCCCCTCTTCTGTCCCCTCCCTGAGCGGCAGACCTCGAGAACCTCCAAAGTGGCCTTAACATCTCTGATGATGGGTGTCACACCTTTGCTACAACCCCAAGTCCTTGACTCATGCCTCCTCTGACATTGAAA
>NW_017324520.1:0-267 GCF_000935625.1 Nanorana parkeri | reverse complement strand
CTTGCACCAGGGCCCTTTGTTCCTTAGCTCCGCCACTGCACCTAGCTGTTCCACAATTTCCAGCAAGACATTCACATGTTCACGCATTTCTTTTTCTAACCTTATCTTATTGTGCTTGCATAGCAGATATAGTTTACTGTTTAGGTTTTAATGCTCATGCAGTTTCTGTAATCCAGTCCACATGCCTTTAGCTGTATTTGCTTTTCTTATGTGGATGAGCTGGTTGTCTTTCAATAGCAGACTTATAATTGCTTTTGCTTGCCTGTT
>NW_017324519.1:0-267 GCF_000935625.1 Nanorana parkeri | reverse complement strand
AGAGGCGCTCCAGCGGGACCTCCGTAAAGTGCGCCAAGAGGCACAATCGATCTCCGCGGAGGTCACCGCGGTCTCGGAGTCGTGCACGGCAATAGATGCCCGGGTTCTACGTCTAGAGCAGGCCCAACAGGAACCCCTACGCCAGATGGCAACCCTCCAACTGCAAATGGAGGATTTGGAGGACCGTAACCGCTGCCAAAATATTCGTATCCGGTGCCTCCCGTATCGACTCTACCGGCGGACCTCCGCTCCTCGGTCCAGGCCATC
>NW_017324518.1:0-267 GCF_000935625.1 Nanorana parkeri | reverse complement strand
GGCTGGCACCTTTACCCCTAAGCATGTAATGTAGTCCGACCGTACTCGAAAGGGGAGTGAGTCCCGAAGGCTGTCCCGTTCTACGGGAGCAAGGGAGACGTCCAGAAGTTCACACTTCTGCACGTTTACCCGGTAATTAGAGAGACCCCCGAATGTTTTGAATTCTTGCATCACCGATGGTAAAGCCACCAGTGGGTTGGAAAGATACAGCAATAGGTCATCGGCATATAACCCCATTTTATGGACGTGCTTGCCTATTGAAAGGCC
>NW_017324517.1:0-267 GCF_000935625.1 Nanorana parkeri | reverse complement strand
GCTCAGTCGGGGGTAGTACGGAGGGTAGAAGGGTGCTCAGTAGTACCGGATCTCTCCACGGGAACTGTCGGTGACGGATTCTCTATTTCTGTCATTTCTCTCCTCGCGCTCTCCGCGCAGCCAATAAAAATGAAAAGAAGAAGTAGTGGGCGGAGTCTGGAGGATGGACCGCCCTCCGGCCCACAGAAGGATGGCGGCCGATCAGTTGTTCTGATGACGTCAGAGTCACCTGACCATAAGTCATCACCATAGACCAGGAAGACAGTC
>NW_017324516.1:0-267 GCF_000935625.1 Nanorana parkeri | reverse complement strand
GGATAGGGAAAGCTCAGAACATTGTTGGAAGTGGAGGGAACAAAAAGGCGGGTTACTCAACGTGTAGATTTAGGCGGGGATTTTGGAAAATGCCGCTTTGATAAGTAACCCAATCATGAAAAGGGGAGGGCGTTTATTGTCCAATCAGAGAGCTAGGATGTGTATAAATATCGCTGCAGAACGGCAGTGAGTTACATTCGTAGTTCTATCGAAGTATTGAGAAGAGATGGCAAGAACTAAGCAGACAGCCCGGAAGTCCACCGGCGG
>NW_017324515.1:0-267 GCF_000935625.1 Nanorana parkeri | reverse complement strand
CAGGCATTGATGTGCCATGCGCTTGGGTGCAGGCGTTCGCATTGCGGTTGGGGGGCGTGGCTGGTGTGCCATTGACTCAATGCACTGCCACTCCCACCCCTGAATGCAAGGAGCCAGCTGGGATGCGATCCAGTGCGTTCCCGGAACCAAATTTGGCCGGAACACACTGTGGTGTGAACTAGCCCTCAATATGGTTTGTTTTTTTTACTATGTGAGCCCAGATTCTATGTGAAAGAAACATCTGCCATTATCAGAAAAATAAATAAT
>NW_017324514.1:0-267 GCF_000935625.1 Nanorana parkeri | reverse complement strand
TCTTTGTCCCTCCTCTTCCTCTCCTCCTCCCCCCTGTCTTTGTCCCTCCTCTTCCTCTCACTCTGTCATCTTCTTTGCAGAATTTCCGGGTGGAGGTTACAAAGATGGAGGACGATCTCCTGGAATTTGATATGGTGGGAATAGACGCAGCAATGGCCAACGCATTCCGACGCATCCTGTTGGCCGAGGTATGAGCAAGGCAGATCTGATGTGTGGGCAGGGCAGGTGAGGCGGTAGATAGGTGGGCGGGGCAGGGGGGGTTAGGTG
>NW_017324513.1:0-267 GCF_000935625.1 Nanorana parkeri | reverse complement strand
TACCTAACGCCTCACTTAGTTCGAATAAAATATTAAAAAATTAGGGAAAAACGTAAAGAAAACACTTTTTTCACAAGTTTTTTGTTTATTATTTTTTGAAATTTTTTATAATTATAGTATAAAATATTTAAATATAATTTTTATTTTCCTATTTTTTTTTACACTTTTTTTATTTTATTTTTTTACACTTTGTAAAAAAAGTTTAAAAAAAACCCAAACTTTTTTTTGTCAATTTTATTTCAAGCAGTCACTATGACTGCTTATTTT
>NW_017324512.1:0-267 GCF_000935625.1 Nanorana parkeri | reverse complement strand
GGGAGTGTTCACCCTCTCTATGTGCCCTAGAGACCATTGACACCAAGACAGGAATTGATATGAAATTCAAAAAGGGGAGTGCTCTTCACTTTGTAAGGAATTTTCTCACTCTTCTGTTACAGGAAGGACTGAGGACTGACAAGGGTTTTAACCCTTTCCTAATGTATCCTAAACTTAAAAAAAAATAGGTTTTAGATATACATAAGAGGAAATTTATCAATTTTTCAAAACTGGAGCAGTCAGAATCTGGAGCAGTTGCCCATGGCA
>NW_017324511.1:0-267 GCF_000935625.1 Nanorana parkeri | reverse complement strand
GTTTAACACCGCGGATGTCAACTGGTTAAAAAAAAAAAAAGGTTTTAAAAATAAAATAATTTTTTTTTTAAACTTTAATTGCCATCACATTGGGGGGCTTACAAGCCCCCCATGTAATAGCATACTGGTGGTGACAGGCCTTTTATTAAGGTGACCCCCTAGTGTCACCTTTCCACTCAAAATAAGATATTGAAGTCCAGATCGCAATTCAATAGCTTATTACTGTGCTTCAGGAGCCAAGCACTGACAGCTATGGGACCGGAAGTG
>NW_017324510.1:0-267 GCF_000935625.1 Nanorana parkeri | reverse complement strand
ATCTATCTATCTAGATAGATAGATAGATAGATAGATAGATAAATACAGTCATAGCCAAAAATATTGGCACCCCAGCATTTGTGTCAGATAATGCACCACTTTGCGCAGTTACTGAAATCAATGGCTTCCTGTAACCATCAATGAGTTTCTTAACACTCTCTACAGGAATTTTGGACCACTCTTCTTTCACCAACTGCTCCAGGTCTGTCAGATTGAAAAGGTTCCGTTTCCTAACTGCTGTTTTGAGATCTCTCCACAGGTGCTCTA
>NW_017324509.1:0-267 GCF_000935625.1 Nanorana parkeri | reverse complement strand
CCTTCGGCAGCTTTGTGAATAGACCCCATAGTGTACATTCAAATTAGTCCCTGCCCTCAAGAAGCCTACAATATAAGTGCCCCTAGCTCACATGCATTTATACATACACACACTCACAAGCTTGCAGATTGGACCAGAAAAAAAGAAACAAGAGACATCAATGAGGTTTGGTGCTATGTTTAAAATTAGCTGACTTTTCACTGGATTTCTCAAACATAAACCGAAGTTTGCCAGGCTCACTCATCCCTAGTTTCCGGGATTGCTTTG
>NW_017324508.1:0-267 GCF_000935625.1 Nanorana parkeri | reverse complement strand
GGCTCTTTGAGTGTTTAAGGTTGCTGACCCCTGGTATAGACAGAAAAAAACAGCTTCCTGTGTATCGTAGATAATCACGCACACAGAGAGTAACATTGCACTACTCAAAAGACATTACAGTGTATGCTGTTGCATTTCCAACACCCCTTCTTAACAGCAAATGCATTGCTATATGACATTTAGCTTCTCTGGAAGGGAACTGTGAAGATCATTTGGCAATGGCTTGGTGCATCTGCAGTCATTTCTTCTGATGAGCAATATTGCATG
>NW_017324507.1:0-267 GCF_000935625.1 Nanorana parkeri | reverse complement strand
GACGCAGGGAGGCCACGACGAGGTGACGCAGAGCGTGGAGGCCGATGGCGGATGGGAAGACTTAAAGAGGGAGGAGACTCACCACGTGGGAGTGGCCATACTGAGCAGGTGAGTTGGCGTCATTGCGTGTGGCATGTCGGTGGCGTGTTGTATGATCTGAGTTGTGGATTCTTCCCTCCCGCAGTGCCATGGTGCGATGCTCCGCCCCCAAACTGCCGGCGATAATACGGAATCTGCAGGCGGCGCAGGGCAGCGTGTACGACGGTC
>NW_017324506.1:0-267 GCF_000935625.1 Nanorana parkeri | reverse complement strand
CAGCCAGGTTCTGGACATGGGCAAGAGAGGGAGACTTGCAGCACCGGATGTCAGCAAAAAGCGGGGCAGTGGCCCTCTGATCTTGGTAAATATAGATCTGTGGATTGGGAGCGTGGGATTGTTTAGGTCAGGGAAGGAGGCAAAAAGAATAAATGCACTTTGCCCCTTGCAAGAAAAGACTATTAGAACTCACGTCCCTGTCAGGTGGCAAGTCTTGACTTTGTCTCTTCAACAGCTACAACAGCTGAAGAATCTTCAGCACCTGAT
>NW_017324505.1:0-267 GCF_000935625.1 Nanorana parkeri | reverse complement strand
GCATTTACATGCGTTCCATTGCATTTCAGACCAGAGAAAATGAGACAAGGAGTATTTCTTTTTGTCTGGCCTGGAACTGACTGTGCTGGTGTGAACAGAGCCTAGGAATACCATGGGGATATATTGGGATGCTTTTTTGGTCCAGGTACAAACTGTACTGGTCTAGACATAATCCAGGATTAAAAAGTTTCTGTAACTGCTTATAAATTGTTTGCTGCAATTAAAGTTTATTTATTTATTACAGGTATTTATATAGCACCAACAATT
>NW_017324504.1:0-267 GCF_000935625.1 Nanorana parkeri | reverse complement strand
TACACAATTACAAAATAACACTGTTATCTGAGCTGCAAAAAAACAAACAAAAGTAGCAAGAAGGAAAACAAAATATTCTAGGTAACTGTGGCTAAATTGTTGAAGGTAAGTTGTAGACCTTCCTGCTGTGGTGCCTTACTATTGTAAAGACCTGGTGGGGGAAATCTGTTTCAGTGAAATTGCTTTTGACCATACAAATAAAGAGATGACCATACAAAAAAAATTGATCTGAAGATTTGCGGCCCTGATGGTGGAGCGATCATGCAT
>NW_017324503.1:0-267 GCF_000935625.1 Nanorana parkeri | reverse complement strand
CAGACAAGGTGACCCCCGAAGTGAACAATTTTCTTTTTTTTTGTTCCAATTTTTATAATATATACAAATGCTGGTACTAAAGGGGTTTATCATGGAGCTTGATAATGGTGCACTAGATACAGCAGATCAAGTCATACAAAGATGGATCAGGAGGTGAAGGGGTTAAAGTGCAGGTCGCATACAGTGGCAAGATGAAGGGGTTATTGTGCATATGTGAAGGATAAGCGAGAAGAAAGGTTATTATACAGGTCACAATATAGAGGCAGG
>NW_017324502.1:0-267 GCF_000935625.1 Nanorana parkeri | reverse complement strand
GAAGTCAGAAGTGCCCCCTTCTCTTTTTTTTTTTCTTTTTCCCCTCCCAGCCTCATCAAGAGGAAACCAAACCAGAATCTTACCTTAACCCCCTTCGCTGATCCCCTGGGTGCGGGGCGGCCAGTCAGGGGTTAAACCGCACAAACACAAGGCTGATCTGCACGGGCTGCCCCGGTGCAAAACGTGAAAAGTACGAGCGGCGGCTGTCATGCAGCAAAGCTTAGGTCATCGCTAAAAATCCCTTCCCCTACATTAGTCCTCGCGAGG
>NW_017324501.1:0-267 GCF_000935625.1 Nanorana parkeri | reverse complement strand
GTACAAAAATCCTGTTTTCTTTATTGTTCATTAAGGGACACAGGATCATTAATAAACTGATAAGAGTTAGGCAGCCAAAAGCAGCCAACTGAGGGGGATCAGTAAGGATAGTTTCAGGTTTCAGGCTTGGCAATCTGATTTTAATCCCTGGAACATCCATGTCAAGAGCTGTCAGTGTTTTATTAAAGGGTTATTAAACCCTTGCAAGTTTTTGCATATATATACGGCTACAGGGCCGGCCTTAGGCCTTTAGGCGCCCTGTGCGAG
>NW_017324500.1:0-267 GCF_000935625.1 Nanorana parkeri | reverse complement strand
CTCCAAAAGTTCCATGAACGTTTCTTTATTCAATGCAAATCGTCACATGACCATGCGTAGCAACGCATCGGAACCAGCGCAGCCCCTTCATCAGGCAAACAGAGGGATACAAGAAGATGTAGTCTGAGACCGGATTCATTTCCTGCTACAGTGCTTTCTTTCCCTTCCAACCAATGTGTCCAGAACCGAGCTGGTTCCGAAGCATTGCTACGCATGGTCATGTGATGATTTGCATTGAATAAAGAAACGTTCATGGAACTTTTGGAG
>NW_017324499.1:1988-2225 GCF_000935625.1 Nanorana parkeri | reverse complement strand
GCTTTGCACTGGGGCATAGCAACCAAGATAAACGAGGAACCATTTCAGAGAAAATTATAACAGCATCGGTATAAATATTTTTTAATCTGTGTAAATCTGATTTGATCTGAAACAATAAATCTAATGTGTGGAATTTGCCGACATCATTACCTGCTAAATGGATAATAATAATATCCGGGGCTGGCCAAACTTGACATAAACTAGATAATGCAGCAAATAGATGTTCCCAACTCATAC
>NW_017324499.1:0-267 GCF_000935625.1 Nanorana parkeri | reverse complement strand
AAGAAAAAGGCCTGATCGAAATAAAAACCGAGAGAATTAAAGGCATTCGGGTGGATGGGTAGAAGGCGAAAAGCTGATTTTATGTCTGCCTTTGCTAACAGTGCACCCTTGCCACAGTCTCTTATTTTGGCTACCGCCAAATCAAAAAACGCATAAGAAACTGCTGTAACTGATGGATCTATTTCGTCATTCAAAGAATCTCCCTCTGGAAAGGATAAATGATGGATTAATCTAAAATAATTGGGTTCTTTTTTAGGTACTAAACCT
>NW_017324498.1:0-267 GCF_000935625.1 Nanorana parkeri | reverse complement strand
TGTACTGGGACCAGTGTGATGGCGCCCCTCCTGTACTGGTCTATGGGAGGTCGCTGTATGTCTCCCTCGGTGTGGCCGGGAAGGTTGTAGAAACTCCGACAGACATTCTGACCCCCAACATGTCCCATCTCGGGAGGTCTTCATGTCCAGCTCGGGGTTTCCACCATTCCTGCATCTGCTTTGTCCTGTTCTCGGGTTTGGATTGTGCCGGGTTCTGTTCAGTACAATGTCGGGGTGTCATGGAAGGGTGTCGGGGTGTCATGGAAG
>NW_017324497.1:0-267 GCF_000935625.1 Nanorana parkeri | reverse complement strand
CTTAGCTCCCAGGCAATTTGTTCTCCAAGCCCTGTGTGATAGGAAGAATTTAAGTTGAATATGGGTAGATAAAATAACACTAGAGGGGTATAAAATGTTAAATTTCCTCCCCCTTCCCCAGAAGAAGGTGCGAGTAGTAGTAGGAATGTAGGATGAGAGTAGAGATGGATTTGGCTGAAGTTGTGTGGTAGTTAAGGTTAAAATAAAGGATGTTTGAAATGGAGCGGATGTTTTAATTAGAGTTATGTATAAATTATGCCACGGGAT
>NW_017324496.1:0-267 GCF_000935625.1 Nanorana parkeri | reverse complement strand
GTGAGCGCAGGTCTAAAGCTGCATACATTTTACAGAGCCTTATGATCTCATCAGCTGTATGATGCTAAATTAAAGTTCACACAGACAGCTTATAGGGCTGCTGATCCGCTATCATAGTCCTTGCCGAGCCTTCAATTACCATTTAATAGAATTACCATTTGAAATCCTAATATAGAGAATTATTCGTTTTTTACTTTGACATCATTTTCCATAACGCGCACACTTCATAAATCAAGAAAGTCTGTTGGGGCATTGAGAGGATGGGAA
>NW_017324495.1:0-267 GCF_000935625.1 Nanorana parkeri | reverse complement strand
CCTCCGTTCGCCAATCCCCTCCCCATACTATGGGACCAGGAGCAATTCAGATTGCGTCACTTCCGGTCCCATAGCTGTCAGTGCTCGGCTTCTGAAGCCAGACTTTTGAAAAAATCCTTAATTTATTTAAAAAAAAGCAAAAAGATATGTTTTTGACAAGAACATGAATAGAGGGAAATATTTTAATGGGGACACTAGTTCTGGTGACAATTGTCTAAAATGGGATTTCCCTTGCTTTGAAATTACTTTTGAAAGAAAATGAGTTTC
>NW_017324494.1:0-267 GCF_000935625.1 Nanorana parkeri | reverse complement strand
GGCGGAGCTAGCTGTCACCGCTAGCTCCGCCCAATTGTTTACATGTTGCCGGTATCTTTCAAAATGCCATTTTGCAGCGGGAGTTCGTTGTTTTACTTTATTTATTATTTTGATTGATCTTTTATTGTTTTATTTCGTCAAGTCGTCGTCGTGGACAACACTGGACGTCGTGATTGACTCTGGATTACGTAGGTGCCTGTGGCCTGGTATCGCAGGGAGGGGGGAAGCGCTCGTTCGTCCCCCCTTTCCTGCCCTGCCAGGCCTGTG
>NW_017324493.1:0-267 GCF_000935625.1 Nanorana parkeri | reverse complement strand
CTCACCTCTTCTGTCTTCAGCTGTTTCCTGTGTGTTTTCTGATTGCTGAGTCCTCACTGCCGTCCGAGGTCACATGGCTGCCCCATGATGTGCCTGCAGGGCCGTCTTCAGTGCCTTCTTGTTCCGCGGCTCCCTCCTCACAGCGGCCTATGGGCCCCATATTATCTCGGCCGGCGGATGGGCCCCCCATTTCAGCGCATTGCTGGGCGGCCCCCCCACTTTGGAGTGTCAGATGTTGAGATCAGTATCTGGCTGGCGCCCGCTGGA
>NW_017324492.1:0-268 GCF_000935625.1 Nanorana parkeri | reverse complement strand
TTAAAGTAGTATTAAGGTCTGGGCGTTTTTTACCTTTATGCATTCTCTGCATTAGGGTAAAAACGGGCCAGAACCTTTTTCACCCCCCACACTTACCTGTTAGCGATGCCTGTCCCCGCCACCGGTCCCAAAGTGATCCTCCGTTCCCTGTACTTCCTGGTGGCAGGGGGAGGATACTGATGGCAGAAGGAGCCACAGGCTCCTTCTTCCATTAATCAAATTGTTGGTCAGAGGGAAGGGGCGTGGCCTGCCACAGGGCTGTGTGTGT
>NW_017324491.1:0-268 GCF_000935625.1 Nanorana parkeri | reverse complement strand
ATTTTGTTTTGTGGAGCTATGAAGCAAAACTGGATTTTTTTCAGCCAAAACGTATGCTAAAAAGCGCACCCTGTCTACAGTTTAGGATGGTGGTGGCTCGGTGATGCCTGGGGCTGCTTTGCATCCTTTGGCACTGGAAACCTGTTGCACGGGTAAGGCAAGGTGGATTAATTGGAGTATCAGGAAATCATAGGAGAAAACCTTGTGCCGTCTGTGAGGAAGCTGATGCTTGGGCCTCATTGGACCTTCCAGCAGGACAGTAATTCCC
>NW_017324490.1:0-268 GCF_000935625.1 Nanorana parkeri | reverse complement strand
TTTTTTTTACAATGCATGGTATGTCTTGAACCAAACTTCCCTTCAAGATTGACTGCTGTTTAGGTTATCAGTAGATCTTAGGACGGGCCTTCAAATTTTTCTCCAAGGCTCTCCTTCATCAGTTTTTTAACAGGTTTCTAAGGTTTAGACACTGAGTACCTGCAACAGAGGAAGGGTCTGAAATGGAAAAATATATTAGGCTGAGAACATGTTAACACCCTCCCAAAAAAACATACCAATAGGATCCACACTTGGGTAACTAAATGTA
>NW_017324489.1:0-268 GCF_000935625.1 Nanorana parkeri | reverse complement strand
ATTGAAATCAGTATTGAGACCCTCATCAGGAATTTTCGATCCTATGTTATCTGCACGTGGTCAGTTCCATTATGGGAAGTGGTTATCACATATGTGAAATGGTCATAGTGTGAGTACATTGCGAATAGGGGTGGGTTAGACAATATATTCATATGAAGTAGTATATCTGGATTTCCCTAATCAGGGGAAGAATGTGATGTCTTAGGGATGGTATAGGAGCGGTGTCAAATAGTTCAGGGGATGGTAAGTATCATAAAGTTCCACTTGT
>NW_017324488.1:0-268 GCF_000935625.1 Nanorana parkeri | reverse complement strand
GTATATCGCCTGCGGCTCCCGCAACATGGAGTACCACAGATTAACTTGGGGCAGTGTCACGGCCTCCATATGGAATAGTCATCAGGCCTCTCTCCTTGCGTGAGAAGGGCCAGGGGCATTCCTCTGACTGGCAACGGAGCGGGATCTGCCCAATCTGGACTCTCGAGTCGGGGGCGGGGCAGAGAGCGGGCGGTCGTCTGAAAAATCGGGATCTGTACCGCCTCAGAACCCAGGAATAGGAACATGTCAGGCAGCTGCTGGGGGTGAT
>NW_017324487.1:0-268 GCF_000935625.1 Nanorana parkeri | reverse complement strand
GTTGACAATAGGTTTGACACCTCTGTCTATACCAAACCGACTGATAGGAATACCTTGTTACATTACGATAATGCCCACCCACGACACCTACTTAATAACCTGCCGATCTCACAGTTTTTATGTGTCATGCGTATCTGCTCTGATCCAGCCACACGTAACCAACAGATTGCAAAGATGCATGACAGATTCACTGAGAGTGGTTATGCCGCAATCATTGACGCAGCACCTACTGTATTTGCCGGCGTATAAGACGAGTTTTTAGACTTAA
>NW_017324486.1:0-268 GCF_000935625.1 Nanorana parkeri | reverse complement strand
GGTAGCTGGCCCCTCCCCCTTTCACTGCCATGGCAAAACTCAGGGGAGGGTCCATATCCAGGCTCCGCCTCTCACGCTGTGTATCCTCCTCCTCCTCAGGATTGTGGTTGGTGATCCGGATTTGGGGATGCTGCACTCCTGTGATGTCATCAGAGGGACTTGTGATGTCATCTCCCTCCCCAGTAAGAGAATATCATATAATCGTCTCGTCTGTCCGTTATAATCATCAATCTGACCGCCGCCAACTCTCTCACAGATCACAGCGAGG
>NW_017324485.1:0-268 GCF_000935625.1 Nanorana parkeri | reverse complement strand
ACCCGCGGTACCGGCTCCCACCGAGCTGCGTCCATTACAGTCCCCTCTGGATCCCCTTTATGTCAGGATTAGAGTGGATAGTTCTGAGGAAGGGTTCCAGGTTGAGGATGAAGAGTAGGGGGGAGAGGGGGCACCCCTGGCGGGTGCCATTCGAAATGTGGAAAGGCGTAGAGAGGACCCCGTTCACTCGGACCCTCGCAGAAAGGTTGGAGTAGAGCGAGCGTATGCAGGTCTTCATGAAGGGTCCCAAACCAACCGCGTCTAAAGT
>NW_017324484.1:0-268 GCF_000935625.1 Nanorana parkeri | reverse complement strand
GGATCCTATGGCAGCAGCTCAGACTCGGCGGGATTCACCCATTCTGACTTCGGACTGAGGCTGCCCCACGGTGATCTGGACCTCCAGGGGAACACCACGCTGCCTGGTACCGCACATCCTGCTATGCATTTTGTGTTTGTAGGAGATCAGGCATTTGCTCTTGGTGAGCATTTAATGAGGTCCTACTCTAGTCGTGGACTCAGCCTGGAGAAGAGGGTCTTCAATTTAGGCTCACCCGAGCACGCAGGGTGGTGGAGTGTGCCTTTGG
>NW_017324483.1:0-268 GCF_000935625.1 Nanorana parkeri | reverse complement strand
TTTTATAGCGTGGGCTTTGTTTACTTACCTCTTCTTTTATAACGTGGACTCTGTTTACTTACCTCTTCTTTTATAGCGTGAGCTTTGTTTACTTACCTCTTCTTTTATAGCGTGAACTCTGTTTACTTACATCTTTATTTACAGTTTGGACTTTGTTTAATTAGCTCTTCTTTTACAGTGTGGACTTTGTTTACTTATCTCTTCTAGTGTGGGCTTTGTTTACTTAGCTCTCTTTTACAGCTCTGGCTTTGTTTACTTAACTATTCTT
>NW_017324482.1:0-268 GCF_000935625.1 Nanorana parkeri | reverse complement strand
GACGAGGTAAAAAGACGAGTGGATTTCTTCTTTACAAATGAAAAACTAACAAGCATCCTTCTAGATACAAATAAGAAATTTACCAAGGTCTGGCAACCATGGATTGATTACGCCCATCCCTCCCTATCCTCAGACAGCTTAACGGCCATATAGACTCTAAGCCCCTTCTCTAAGTACATTCAGGACCCAACTGCCGCCATCCTTACCCTGCTCCCTCTCCTTACCCTCCCTCCTTGTTATTCTGCGTTGTCTTCGATCCTTCCTTGGA
>NW_017324481.1:0-268 GCF_000935625.1 Nanorana parkeri | reverse complement strand
TGCCCGCTAGGGGGCGCGCGAGCAGAAAAAAATTGCCGTCTAGGGACGGCAACCCGCAGGTGCAGCAGTGCCGTCCGTCCGTTTTTTTACTGGGCGGACGGCAAGAGGTTAAAAAATGGAGAAGAAGGGGGCTAAGTCCTGCGAGCCTGAGGGCGGGTGGCAACCACGGTATGGTAGAGAGGGCAGTAGGGTGAGCATTGGGTAGTTCCAGGAGAACCCATAGGGGTATCTCATTGTTGGCATGTAAGGCCACTAGCGGTGCTATTTG
>NW_017324480.1:0-268 GCF_000935625.1 Nanorana parkeri | reverse complement strand
CCGCGGCCGGACCGGGGGAAGAGGAGCCGCGGCCGGACCGGAGGAAGAGGAGCCATGGCCGGACTGGTAGAAGAGGAGAAGCGGCCAGACCGGGGGAAGAGAGGAGCAGGCGGACTGGGAGAAGAGGAGCGGACGGACAGACCGGGAGAAGAGGAGGAACCGGCTGGGACAGCAGCGGAGGAACGGGGGGCAGCGGAGGAATGCAATGGTCTGTGTCCCCTCTGCCCCCACCAACACAGGCGGGGAGAGCAGCGGGGATTTGAAGGGA
>NW_017324479.1:0-268 GCF_000935625.1 Nanorana parkeri | reverse complement strand
TGGCTCAGCCACCAGTCAATCAATGATGCTGTACGGCCCATATAAGGTTTTGGTAGTGGAGCTCAGCACAGCACCATTTTGAAAGAGAGTAGTATGTTTACTTGCAGCACATATATGGAATCCTACAGGTATCAGCCTTAGCAGTATCAAGCAGGTAATTTGATGAAGGTTATAGTTCAAGCACACAATGCATAGATTCTGGAGTTCAGCACAGCACCATACAGCTAACCACTGTTGGGACCTAGCCCATATACTTGCGATTAGGGTA
>NW_017324478.1:0-268 GCF_000935625.1 Nanorana parkeri | reverse complement strand
AAAAGAATCACAAGCGTAGTATGGTGGTATTAATGAGTAATACCCAAACATTACAAGGAAACAGGCCACAGTGTTGTATGTGTCTTCTCACTATCTGCTACGCTACCTTGTGTTTTATACAGTTGATAATTACCCTTGGGGCCAGTCACAGAGCTCGATGATTAGAATTTTAATGAGCGTAAAAAACATAATTCACGTTGCCTATTTACAGGCAGTCTTGAGGGAAATGGCATATGCTCACCTAGAGGGCATCTTCTAGTAAATGGTT
>NW_017324477.1:0-268 GCF_000935625.1 Nanorana parkeri | reverse complement strand
GTTTTGTTCTGAATGGATATTCGTACAAATGTAGTTAAATTCAGACATTCGGATGCATTCGAATTCAAATGTGTCTGAATGAGAACGAATCTGAACGCACGTTTAACGAAAATCCGGATCCATCCATTGGGACCCATCTACTGTCTGGAGAAGTCTGGCCAGAAGTGGTCTTCATGGATGAAATGTAGCCAGAAAGCTATACCTTTGACGTGAAAACAAGGCTAAGCGACCAGGGCCGGTGCTAGGATTTGTGCCCACACAGGCAAAG
>NW_017324476.1:0-268 GCF_000935625.1 Nanorana parkeri | reverse complement strand
GTGGCTTGTTTGTGCAGTTGGTGGTAATCAATGCTGAACTTTGTAGTTACTGACCCGAGGGAAAGACGATGAGAGGTACGAAAGAGGGCGGGGCTTATGAAATACCAATCTGACTACCCCGAGTCTATTACTGCATCCCTACAATCCAACCTGCACCCCAGATCGCCTGCTCCACCGACAGCGTTGTGAATTGGACGCATGTGGCGAGGCTCTGTCTCCCTGTGGTTCCCCCAAATACTGAGAGCTCCCACATAGCTGATCACTTCTC
>NW_017324475.1:0-268 GCF_000935625.1 Nanorana parkeri | reverse complement strand
CCTGTATCGGCAGAGGCAGTGGGAACACAGACCACTGCAGCCGCCACCAGCAGGGATCAGAGACTGTCACTGCATTCCCCGATGCTCCCCGAGGACCCCTGGAAAAGCACCTTGTCCCCATGCCAATATAGACAAGGGCCAGGGTTGTGGGGGTTTGCGGGCAGGGGGGCTTATTTGCAGCATGGTACCCCCTTTCATAAAGGGGGCACCCAGATGCCACCCTACCCAGTGAATGAGTAAGGGGTACTTGTACCCCTACTCATTCACT
>NW_017324474.1:0-268 GCF_000935625.1 Nanorana parkeri | reverse complement strand
TAGTCTGTATTGTTTTTAAAAAACTGTCACATGACAATAAAAAAAGGTATTATATATATATATATATAAGATGTCAAAAAAGACAAATATATATGTATATATCTATATATATCTATATATATATATATATACACGTGTATATATATATATATATAGATATATATAGATATATACATATATATTTGTCTTTTTTGACATCTTATATATATATATATATAATACCTTTTTTTATTGTCATGTGACAGTTTTTTAAAAACAATACAGACTA
>NW_017324473.1:0-268 GCF_000935625.1 Nanorana parkeri | reverse complement strand
TAAAGAAGGTTTTACAGAAATAAAACAAACTTACAAGGCAAATAACAAGGTCAAATAATAAGCAAAGTCATACACAACTTTATAACATAAAATTTTGCCATAGCCCGGTATAACTATATAAATACCCAATATACTACTTTGCCATGTACATGGGGGAATGACATATCGAAAGCTGAACTGGGACTGAACCCTGAGGTATGTCATATGATGTTCAGTTGATATTGCTAGGGCCCCAAGATCTTCAAAGAACCTTGGTTTCAGGTTTGCT
>NW_017324472.1:0-268 GCF_000935625.1 Nanorana parkeri | reverse complement strand
GGTGAAAGATCTAATTGAAGAGGAATGGGAGCAGCCAGATAGGAAACTGAATTTTCAAAACCGATTTTTGAAACTATACCCCTTGAATGCGGCCGATACGGCTCTGTGGGATAAACCGCCAGTTATTGATGCAGCCTTACAACGCTTAGCGCGTCATGTGGCTCTTCCACTGGACAACTCCGTGGCCTTTAAGGATGTGATGGATCGGCGGTTGGATGCTGATTTGAAGAGAATTTACGCCACCGCTGGTTGGGCCTTGCGACCCGCA
>NW_017324471.1:0-268 GCF_000935625.1 Nanorana parkeri | reverse complement strand
TGTGCTGTGCTCTTCCCATCTCAGCTGTGACAGGAGTTCTAACACAGTGACACAGTGGAGGTGACAGGGTCAATAAAGAGAACCTGTCACCTCCAATTGCTATCACACAGGGGATTGTTTTCTCCTGTGTGATAGCAATAAAATTAAGTGGGAAAAAAATAATAAAAAAAATAAATAATAATAACATTTTTTTAAAAAGTAATTAAAAAGTAAAAAATAAGAAAAACAATATTAAAAAATAATAAGAAAATAATTATAAAAAATAAAC
>NW_017324470.1:0-268 GCF_000935625.1 Nanorana parkeri | reverse complement strand
TTAATCGAACACAAACATTTTAATCATTACCAGCCCTAGTTCTAGGACTACAGAACACCTTCCACTTTCCTCATTACCTTAAAAAGGTGTAAGTGTGGGGTGTTCTGTGGTTCACTGTTAGGCCTCATTCACGCTGCTAAGAGCCGTTCCCGTACAGATCCATGCGGCGTGCACGGCCACTCCCGGGAAGGACAGGTGCTGCGTCTTCTCTATGGGAGTGCGTGGCCGTACGCTGCCATACGCTCACCCGAACTGCACATCCGTGCGG
>NW_017324469.1:0-268 GCF_000935625.1 Nanorana parkeri | reverse complement strand
AAGTATCTGTACTTGTACCGAATATGGTACTTGGTATCTGTACATCCCTAATTACATGAAATGCTCATTCTCCCCAGCTGTCTCTTGTAACATTGTATCTTCTAACTAATGTATGTATTTGCTATGATCCGCCATTTGGTGGCCGTAATGCATTATTTTCCCCATTAACTCTGTTTTATATGAAAATACCTATTGAAGAGCATTCCATCAGAAGAGAAATTACTAGGGATGCACCGATATATCGTAAAATGCCACTTTAGGCTAAATG
>NW_017324468.1:0-268 GCF_000935625.1 Nanorana parkeri | reverse complement strand
TTAATCCTCTGACAATAACCTCCCATTTTCCTCCCTAGGTGCCTGGATGTTGTGCCGCCCACCTTGTTATGTTGTACTGCACGGGGGGCTCCTGGTGTGGGGGGACCCTCCCCGTCACCCCCCTATGCAACCCTTTTGGGGTGGGCGGGGGGATTCATCTCCACACCGGGACCCGGTTGTAGATCTGAGAGGCTCCTGTGGGAGGGGGGGTGTTGACGGAGATTACCAATAGATGCCCTCAAGAAGACCTATTTTGTTGCTGGGTATT
>NW_017324467.1:0-268 GCF_000935625.1 Nanorana parkeri | reverse complement strand
GGAGGATTTGTTTAATCAGAAGAGTGATTATCCCATCCATGCAAGACACTCACCACAATTACGTTTGTTGGATCTCTGGTGAGTGTGTTCTCATTTATCTTAACATCGGGAGTCAGGAGCACTTTATTTCAGAGGATGATTGTCACATTTTGCACAAAAGCCCTTTATACGGATTTACTAAGGACTACGATTGAATATTGTCATATTGACTATTATTAATATGTTTAAAAATGTATGTTTATGAAAATGTACACATTGTTTGGAAGTT
>NW_017324466.1:0-268 GCF_000935625.1 Nanorana parkeri | reverse complement strand
GCACGTCCGTGCAGAGGAGGATCCCGGAGTCGGCGTTGCAGAACTGGAAGAACGTGGTGGTGCGTTTGGTCTGCTTCTGCTTCCCCTGCGGATGGAGGAGGAGCCGGTTAGACGTGCCGCCACGGTGGCGGATTGGTGGGCGGGGGAGGGGCGCGGCACTCACGTGGATGGCCATGACGGGTAAGTCGATGTAGTTGAGGAGCTCGTAGTGGAACTTCACGGACATGCAGGAGGAGAAGAACACCATCATCTTCTTCCTGCGATTCTT
>NW_017324465.1:0-268 GCF_000935625.1 Nanorana parkeri | reverse complement strand
TGTGAGAGCAGCATACCGTATGAAGAGTTGACGATGCTGAAAATCATCACTAGATTGTATGGGAAGGGCAGAAAGTACAGTCCCGTGTTCAAGGCAATTGAAACATCGATCATCCACATACTGTGTCACATTACATTGCTGCCCACCAGTTTAGATGAAGAAACCAATAGGATACACAGAAGACTTGCTAAAGACATCTTCATAGAGGAAAACTGTTTATTCATCAAGACAGAACGAGTTGTGAAGTCCATTCTCTCATCTTTGCACT
>NW_017324464.1:0-268 GCF_000935625.1 Nanorana parkeri | reverse complement strand
CAGAGCAACAGTAGTTCCAGATGATAGGCGTCCCATTTCTATGGACATTCTTAGAAACATATGTTCTTCCCGGCGGTTGGGGACTTTAAATTTGGTAGATTAATTTGATATTGCTCGAGTTTTATGACTGAGCAATCTACGTTTTGGTTTTAAAGTTATTAACGGTTTCATTATTTCATCTGCGATTTAAACCAATAAAAGTGCCGCGGTCATTTGTTTTCCAAATTAAATTGTTGTTTGTCATATTTATTTTAGTTAATAAAGGTAC
>NW_017324463.1:0-268 GCF_000935625.1 Nanorana parkeri | reverse complement strand
CTGGAGGAGCCCCAGGACCAGAAGACCTGATTCACAATCGGCATTCCAATTCATGCCAAAGGTGATCTACAGAACACCAGTGGGATGAATTGGAAAGCTGATTATGAGCCGGATCTTCTCACCAAAGTGACCAACTATGATGGTCAGGTGGCAACAAACTTCTCCTATTGGAAAACTCCCAGAAGGTGTATAATGTGATGAAATGAAAACATCACAATGGCGGATAAATAAAACATTAGACATGTGCGATTCGTTTCGTTACGAATCG
>NW_017324462.1:0-268 GCF_000935625.1 Nanorana parkeri | reverse complement strand
CATGTGTTTTGGCTGTTGTAGGGGGGCTGGGTGACCTTTGGGGACCTTTAATAAATAGTTAACTCAAAAACGAAAGGAGATAGAATAGAGATTTAAATGGAACAAACGTGGCACTAACTAACCATCAAGTTTCATGTGTTTTGGCTGTTGTAGGGGGGCTGGGTGATGTCATAATTTTAAAAAAACATTTGCTACTATCTTAAAAATGAACAAAATAGCACAAACGTAGCACTAAAGAAACACACTGGGGTTTTTATTTGTGCCGATT
>NW_017324461.1:0-268 GCF_000935625.1 Nanorana parkeri | reverse complement strand
GTGGAGGTGACACGTATGACGATCTCTCTCTCTCGCAGTCTCCTGTAACATGGCAAACCCCAAAGAGAAAACCCCGATGTGTCTGGTGAATGAATTGGCGCGATACAATAAGGTTCAGCCGGAGTACAAGCTGCTGAGTGAACAAGGCCCGGCACACTCCAAGGTAAGTCACCGCCCCGGGACAGACCAATCACAAAGCAGCTTCCTCTTCCAGCTCTAACCTGTGATTGGTCGGTGGGGGGTCCCTGTTGGAGGATTGGAGAGGCGA
>NW_017324460.1:0-268 GCF_000935625.1 Nanorana parkeri | reverse complement strand
GGAGGCAGCCCAACCTCCTTAAAGGCACAGAGACACACAAGCGATTCCGCACATTACAACGGCAGCTGAGACCACTAGTGTGTCACTGCACCAAATGAGACTAGCAAAACAAATAGTAAATGCACTCATTAACTTATAACCAGCTATAAAGCAAGGTGCACATGGAAGGGCTTTAAACAGTACAGCTTATCTTTTGCTACATGTGCTCCACTGGAGACTCTCATAGGTTAGAGTTAGAACCACACTACACAAAGGGGCCTTGACGAGG
>NW_017324459.1:0-268 GCF_000935625.1 Nanorana parkeri | reverse complement strand
GACATGAAGTCATTCCAGGCATTTCCACTAAAGCTCGCCATATTACTGCTTGGTAGCTCTTGAGTATTAATGGTCTATTAGTATACCTTGATGTTTGCACTCACAAAAACAGATCAAAAAGGAGGTTATATCAAAAAACACATTCTATTGAAACGTAAGTATTAAATCACAAATTATTAGCAAGACACGTCTGCCAGCACACAATATGGGGGTGTTTTCCCCCCTGGGTTCAATTAAGGGATAATATTGGCAGGCGTGTGTTGCAAAT
>NW_017324458.1:0-268 GCF_000935625.1 Nanorana parkeri | reverse complement strand
GACACTCCCAGGTGACCACGCCCCCTCCGTGCAGATACCACAATCAGATAAACTAAATAAAAGTATTTACCCCCATTTATTAACCCTTCGTTACCCTAAATCAGCCCTAAAGAACATCTTCCCCATAGCTAATATTTTTCAGGGTTTTTTATTAATTACGTTACCTATTTTTTACTTTTTGTTTCAATTTTATTTTTACTGTTATGTTGATTTTTTTTTTAAATATTTTTTTTTAAATGTAATTTACTTCCTTTTTTTTTAGGTTTTT
>NW_017324457.1:0-268 GCF_000935625.1 Nanorana parkeri | reverse complement strand
GGCCCCCGACTAAATTGAGTTTGAGACCCCTGCTGTAAGGGCTCCTCGGCAGTCGGCAACCACTTGTATCTTCCTACACCCACCCCAGCTGCTATTGGCTAAGTGGGAGAGTGCAGCACTGCCATTGGCTGCTCATGTATTTTAGCAGAGTAGGGACAGAGAAGACGCATCAAGGCTGCTTGGGAGAAACATCGCTGTTCCCCCACCACCACCACCACCCACCCGGTGAGGAAGAAGAGGGCATGACAGAGCACATGATCTAGTACAT
>NW_017324456.1:0-268 GCF_000935625.1 Nanorana parkeri | reverse complement strand
GTTGAAGCATACAGAAAGAAGATAAACCAAGAAGAAACAATATTCTTGCAACCAATTCAAATATTTAGTGTTGAATTCATGTAGAAATTTAAAGCGCACTAGTTTCAATATTTATTTCCAGTTTTATTGAGTATGCTAAATAGTGGGTCCTTTATGCCAGCAAATAATAATGGATGAGGCCTTAATATCTGCTATGTTAACCACTTGACCTTTGGCATAGGAGACACGTATATCCAATGCCCTGCCCTTCCCTTCCTTCTCCCCTACT
>NW_017324455.1:0-268 GCF_000935625.1 Nanorana parkeri | reverse complement strand
TAGATGCATAGTCCTATACAACCGGCCCTTTGAGGGTAACCCAACTGCTGATGCGGCCCCCGATGAATTTGAGTTTGCCACCCCTGCTCTAAGCCCATGCGGGCAGGGCCGGATTTACACTCTCTGCTGCCCCAAGGCCAGAACCCCCCCCAATGGTGAATGGCAGACCTGCAGGCTGCAAACAAGTGATCTCGACGGCATCGAAGAGATTGCTTAAAGGAGAACTATGCGTTACATAGTTACATAGTTACATAGTATTTGAGGTTGA
>NW_017324454.1:0-268 GCF_000935625.1 Nanorana parkeri | reverse complement strand
TAATGTCATTATAGACAGACAGCAGTTGGGCCAGATATTAGAGGTGCATACCAGCAATACAAGTTGCAGTAATGTCATTATAGACAGATGCTGTCTAAAAGGCCCTCAGACTATTTCAAAGAGTTCCAATTCTTGAGGGTGTGGCGAGTGATAGGGTTATGAATTCAAGATCTGTCTCTAGGTAGCATCCAAAAGAGGCCTTTATTGGCAAAAGGATTGCTATATAACTCTTTAAGGCCTGGTTCACACCTGGGCGTTTTACAGCGCG
>NW_017324453.1:0-268 GCF_000935625.1 Nanorana parkeri | reverse complement strand
CGTATGCCATACGTCCTTGGCAGCGAAAGGGTTAATGAACACATCTGTGCTGGTGTACGGTTTCTGGGTTGGTGAAAGCTGAGGGTCAGAGTTTACCAAATCTCCCTCTTGAGAATTCCAGATGCTCCACACTCTTGAAACAGAAGGTGATTAGCCCTTACAAATGATTCTGTCACCAGTGTGATTAATATTCTGCCAAGCTACTGTACTAAGTAACCACTGAAACACAATCCTTTGATGCATCAGCTAAAAAAGATGAAAATGTCAT
>NW_017324452.1:0-268 GCF_000935625.1 Nanorana parkeri | reverse complement strand
GGTGAAGCTCTAGAGAAAACGTTTCCATCCTGCTCTTTCCATATTTTTCACCACTGCGGTTGGAAACTGTCAATTTAACCCCATTAACTATTACAAAAAACTAATTTTTCTGAACAAAATTCTACTGCTGTTTGGCCAGTTTTAGTCTTTTAAATTAAGGATGCACAGATACCAAGTACAGACACTTTTCCAGCTCCAGCTGTCATTTTTAAAGAGCATTGGCTACGGGGCTACTGGGATTTGTGCATCCCTGTTTTAATGTACAGTG
>NW_017324451.1:0-268 GCF_000935625.1 Nanorana parkeri | reverse complement strand
CTCTTGAATTCGGCCACGTAGTCCTCTACGGGTCTCCTGCCCTGCTTGAGTGCCCTGATGGCTGTCTCTGCGGTAAGTTGTTTAGAGGAGTCCTCATAGAGCATGGACATTCCTTCCAGGAACTGGGGGAAGGAGTTCAAAATTGGATCTTCCTTTTCGATGTATGTATCGGCCCAAGCTCTTGGCTCGCCCCTAAGATAGGATATAAGGGTCAGAACCTTTATCCTGTCATTCGGGTATGTACGGGGCCTTAATTCGAACATGAGTT
>NW_017324450.1:0-268 GCF_000935625.1 Nanorana parkeri | reverse complement strand
TAGTCAAGATCTGGAAAGCAATGTATTGTCTGATCTTAGGCCACACTTTGACCTTGAACTTTTAAAAGTTTACAGCCCAACTAAAGCTTTTCACCTTTTACCTTTTTGAAGTCCTGTACCGTGCATGTTGTTATATATGACTGATTTTTCCTTGGGAATGTCCTTTACTCCTAATGAAAATGTTGCTTCCAGCCCTCACTGCAGTGGTCTGTGCTTGCAGAGCTGATTAACAGCCACACACCTCAGCACAAGCGTCCTCACACAGACT
>NW_017324449.1:0-268 GCF_000935625.1 Nanorana parkeri | reverse complement strand
ATTGCAGTTGACAAAATGCTGGGCTTTAAATTGTTTCCCATCGGGTGTAGTTATTTGGGTCCCGATGAGGACGTAGCGGCAGAACTTGCAACTCTGGCACTGGAAAGTTCCCCTATATTTGCAGCAATAATTATTGCTGTTAGTAAACTCACTCCTAGTTAGTTTGTCCTTAAGGGACGGGCAGCGTCGGTAAGTGACAGTTGGTTTGGTCTTCAAAAATTTGGTCTTCAATCTAAGCCCCTATACCTTTACGGAAGTGGAGTTGGGT
>NW_017324448.1:0-269 GCF_000935625.1 Nanorana parkeri | reverse complement strand
AGAGCACTATGATTTTTCTAAAGGAAGCATATAGCAGCAGTTATCTCCTTTAAGGCATCCTGTCTCTCATTAAAACCTTAGATAGCTTTTGAGAATTAAGGGGCGGAGTCACTGCCACTCATTTGCTTTTGATTGTAAATTTCACCTTGACCTACAGAGCTCTGTAAACAACTGTCATTTTTTCAACAGGAAGTAAAGAGTTCCTGGAGAACACATGAAAAAGAGCCGATAGCTCCATCTGCTGACTAAAAATTATATTGGTATGTAAT
>NW_017324447.1:0-269 GCF_000935625.1 Nanorana parkeri | reverse complement strand
GTATATTACAGCGGCCCTTGCGGGGGTAGCGCTACATACTGCTAATCCTAAAACTTGGAGCACTCTCTGTTATGTATTTTTCAACAGAGTCAGACAGAGAGAGGCTCCAGGGATGGTGGGGGTGGGGGATGTAATGTAACAGACAGAGACTGAGGGGAGAGAGAGACAGATCGACGCTAAGAGCTGCTTCTTAGCGTTGGTCGGTCTCTCCCATGCTTCCCTCCCTCATCTCCGCATGGTCGGTCTGTGTCTCACTCTTTCCCCCCTCC
>NW_017324446.1:0-269 GCF_000935625.1 Nanorana parkeri | reverse complement strand
ACAGAAAAAGGATTTTAACATTGTTTAGAATTAAGGTTGTGCAGGTATGAAGGAACCAGTTCACACAATGGTTTTGTCTGCTGATCACTGATTTAATAAAATGCTAAACTTGGTCTGTGCATAATATAATTTTCCTTATTTCACAAATAGTTATTTACAGAAAACCACACAGTCTTTGACTTTGAGAAGCTTACATGGTAATTGACTGTTCTGCTAAAGTCCAGTGCTGAACAACATCATCTATAGACACTTTCAGACAGTACCATATG
>NW_017324445.1:0-269 GCF_000935625.1 Nanorana parkeri | reverse complement strand
TTGCTGTATTTTTCTTGAAGATGTTTCTCTGGTCATCTGACCAGCTTTCTCAATTCTGCTGCATACAATGTGGTTTTAACACTTCTCTCTCTGGGTGGGTTAATAGCACCTCCTCGCTCCAATCACGCAACTGTAATCAACACCTTCTCCCCCATGAGGTCTCTCAAAACAGAGAAATGGTCACCAGCACTCCAGGTCTTCTTCAAAACTAAATCCTTTTATTCATTCATACAGGTCATATCACCATGCGTGGCAACGTTTCGGAACCT
>NW_017324444.1:0-269 GCF_000935625.1 Nanorana parkeri | reverse complement strand
AACTAGAACCTTCAGGGCCCTGGTGCAAGAAACCATGAAGCAAGCGCGAGACATCAGGCAGCTGCTTGTTTAAAATTTTAGTGCGATGTTCTGTCGAGAATGCTGACCCAGTATCTGCGCTTGTGTACAGATGGGATTACCGAGAAAACCAGCATTTATTTACAAAGTATTCGGTTGTAATTGTTCATTGTGACCGTTAATAATATACTGTCCATGGCAGGAAATGAAGGGTGGCAGTAAATGATGGGTGGCAGTAAATGATGGGTGGC
>NW_017324443.1:0-269 GCF_000935625.1 Nanorana parkeri | reverse complement strand
AGTGCGGTACAATGGGTTAGGAGAGCAAGGCCTCATATGACAGCTGAGTCATCCCCAGCATCACCGGCTCAGCCTCCTGAAAACTTCTCTCCTCCTAGCTGGATCTTACTTCTATGTCCCCTCAGATCCCCGCTGCCCCTACTGAAACAGTCTGGGGAGAGCAGCGGGGATCAGAGGGGACGCAGACCAGCACCCGGCGGGGAGGAGAGAAGCTAGGGCTGCACTGAAGCCGTTATGGTACTATTGGCAAACTGTACAATGTCAACAGT
>NW_017324442.1:0-269 GCF_000935625.1 Nanorana parkeri | reverse complement strand
GTCGCCGGGCCTGCCTCCTTCTCCGTCACCGGGCCCCGCCTTCTCTACTGCCGGATCCAGCCTGCTCCACCGCCGCTGCTGGCTCTCATTGACTCTGTGGAGAGGAACGCGCTGCTGCACAGATTACTGTCAGTGATCTGAACAGCAGCGCATTCTTCTTCAGAGCCGCCAGTGAAAGCCACCAGCAGAGGATACCGTAGCGACCCAGGCGGCCCGCACGGCATCTGTCCGGGCCCCCCTGTGCCCCGGGCCCCATACCGGCCGCCTGG
>NW_017324441.1:0-269 GCF_000935625.1 Nanorana parkeri | reverse complement strand
CCCTGCCCTCTCTCTCTCTCCCTCTCTTCTCCACCTCTCTCCTCTCTCTTTACATCTCTCTCCCCCTCTCTCTTTTCCTCTCTCCCCCTCTCTCATCTCTTCTTTCTCTTCTCATCTCTCTCTCTCTCCCTTCCCC
Organism: Nanorana parkeri; assembly: GCF_000935625.1. Lineage (NCBI taxonomy): Eukaryota > Metazoa > Chordata > Amphibia > Anura > Dicroglossidae > Nanorana > Nanorana parkeri. The sequence continues at coordinate 133 of NW_017324441.1, read as the reverse complement.
CTCTTTCTCTCTCTCCCTCCCCCCTCTCTCTCTCTCTCTCCTCTCTTTTCATCTCCCTCTCTCCCCTCTCGCCCTCCCTCTCTCTTCTCTCTTTCATCTCTCTCCCCCTCTCTCCCCCTCTCTCCCCCTCTCT
>NW_017324440.1:0-269 GCF_000935625.1 Nanorana parkeri | reverse complement strand
TTATATTGTTATAGTGTATAATATTTATATGTTTACTAGTATTGAGAATTAAATGTGGTCAGATATATTTATACTAGATACTGATGAAACCAATTGTCATTCCCGGATTGGATTGGCCAGATATACTTCGAAGGATTTAATGACACTGCACACCTGTTAGATATAATGTAGGACAGAAATTGATTATTTATTTCCATTTTGTATAGAATTCCCTTAGGGTACTGTTTCTTTTCCTCCGTTTTTCTTTGTGCCCTCTAAAATAAATGATT
>NW_017324439.1:0-269 GCF_000935625.1 Nanorana parkeri | reverse complement strand
AGGTGAGGAAGCCGTCTGGGTCCACATGCGTTTGAGGGTGCCCCTGCTAGATTGTTTAGCCGAATCTTTGCGGTGCGGTGTTCTGCCCATGGTCTGCAGAGATGGATGAGAGATGTTGTTGAGTGGGATCAGGTTGTAGAAGGTGGTATTTAGTCGAGATTGCTCGGGGAGGGAGATGGAGCTGAAGCAAGGCACGTCTGCTCGGTTCCATGCGCAAACCACGCCCCTCAACATGTGAACTTGTGTATCATTTATATAGAGGAGATTTT
>NW_017324438.1:0-269 GCF_000935625.1 Nanorana parkeri | reverse complement strand
TGCATGAACATTTACCACCATGGGATACTTTGAAAGCACAGGCAGGATTCGAACCCTTGTCCTCTTTGAGCCTGTGCCACCAGAGGCACAAGACTTACCATTGAGCTATAGCTCCTTGGTGTTCTAGACTCTTGCTGTAGTAACTATAAGCAACATACAGGCCATGGTGTCACTGCCTGTGGATTGCATTACACATGAAAAGAATGACCATGATATAGGGACGATTTGATATGTTCCTAAAAGGGAAGCCAGTGTGGTCCAGTGGGTAA
>NW_017324437.1:0-269 GCF_000935625.1 Nanorana parkeri | reverse complement strand
GAGGTCAGAAAGAAGTCGATCCTGGTATGTGTGCGATGTGGGTGGGAATAGAAAGTATAATCTCTGGAGGAGGGGTGTAGGATGCGCCAGATATCAATTAGTTGAAGGTTATGTAATGACTTTTTTAGTTTGCTAAGATGGGATAGGGGAGTGTGGGACTTCCCAGTGGAAGAATCTATGGAAGGGTCCATTGTGAAATGGAAGTCACCCCCAATGATGAGTAGGCCTTCAGAAAAGTCCTCCAGTTTGTCAAGGATATCAAGTAAAGT
>NW_017324436.1:0-269 GCF_000935625.1 Nanorana parkeri | reverse complement strand
AGGAGAGAGAGCGGCAGTGAGCGGTCTTTATTACAGGAGGGTATGTAAACACGTTCAGCCCCGAAACTTGATAAAAAGGCCATTTGTATGAACAGCTTTATGTACACCCATCTGGCGGTGCGGGCCGCTCTAAGTCACGTGACTCGTCGGCCATGATACAAGGAGGCAGAAAGGAGTGGAGCTTTAATAGCCATGCAGCGGTGACAAGGACGCGAGTCTCCGCACTGCAGGCTACGTGGGAGGTTGTATTACAATATAATTCTCCCCCC
>NW_017324435.1:0-269 GCF_000935625.1 Nanorana parkeri | reverse complement strand
TAGATATGAATCATGGCTTAGTATAGGCAACAGCTTTTTGCACCCCTGCAACTGAGACAGTTTTGCACAGGTCTGCAACCCATTTACCACTATAGGTTAGAGATATTTTTATTTACTCAAAATACGCACACAATAAAGAAGTGGTTGGGGCAGGTTTTATATTGTTGCAGTGCTACTTTAGAGCAGCAGGAGCAATTTGTGAATCAAGATGCAATCCTATAGTAGATTCCTCTCACACTTTTATCCCACATCTCCCATGTAGCATTCAT
>NW_017324434.1:0-269 GCF_000935625.1 Nanorana parkeri | reverse complement strand
GTCCGCCTCCTCCTCCTGCACAGGGCCCCGCCTCCTCTTCCTTCGCTGGGCCCTGTCTCCTCGTCCGTCGCCGGGCCCCTTCTCCTCTGACGTCACCGGCCCCGCCTCATCTTCCATCACCGGGGCCCACCTCCTCCTCTGCTGGCGACGTTTGAGGATCTACAGTCGAGTGATGCACAAAGATGATACATTTTTGTTAATAGTACCTTGACTTGAATGCATTTTGAATAGGGCTGCAGCTACCGATTATTTTCATAATCGATTAGTTG
>NW_017324433.1:0-269 GCF_000935625.1 Nanorana parkeri | reverse complement strand
GATGCAGCCCGTCTCGGCTGAAGAGCCGATAGCCGACTGTGTATGGAATGTTCTTCAGCGTCCTCACACATATACACCTGTATACAGTGTGAGGACACAAGGATTCTAAGACCACTGCAAAGGAGAGGGAGATTGGCTCCAGGGACTGATCTAAGAAGAAGCTGGCTTGAATGATCGGTTGAGTATAACTTTTTTTTTTTTTTTTAGCACCTAGAAACAAATGAGCAGTTAACCCTTGCAGTGCGGGGGGTAGCACCACTGCAAGGGTT
>NW_017324432.1:0-269 GCF_000935625.1 Nanorana parkeri | reverse complement strand
CAGGAATTGGGGCTGATCTGAGGTGTGAAGGTGCAGGAAATCGGAGCTGATCTGAGGGGGTGAAGGTGCAGCAATAGGGTCTGATCTGAGGGGTGAAGGTGCAGGAATGAGGGCTGATCTGAGGGGTGAGGGTGCAGCAATAGGGTCTGATCTGAGGGGTGAAGGTGAAGGAATTGGGGGGGGTCTGAAGGAGCAGAAATTGGGTCTGATCTGAGGGGTGAAGGTGCAGAAATTGGGTCTGATCTGAGGGGTGAAGGTGCAGGAATTGG
>NW_017324431.1:0-269 GCF_000935625.1 Nanorana parkeri | reverse complement strand
CTGTTGATGGAAGTCTCTCCGATTCTGACTTGGGCCCAACTCCATCTACGCCACATTTGGCAGTGTATGTTCCCGCGGTACTCAATCTCCAGGCGGACTATCTATCTCAGGTGGCATTGGACAACAACGAGTGGTGTCTGCTGGACGAGGTCTTTCAGGATCTGGTGGCCTGGAGTTTCGTGCCGGACGTGGATCTCTTCACGTCCCGACATTGAGTCGGGACGTAATGTCCCGACTCAATGCCAAGGTTCTCAGGTTCTTCTCGAGGT
>NW_017324430.1:0-269 GCF_000935625.1 Nanorana parkeri | reverse complement strand
GTTTGCCCAGGGTCCAATCAATATTAAAGATGGCCCTGATTTGATCAGTGTTGCTGGCATACCCTCCATTTCTGCCTGGTGGCCGCGCATTTTGAATATAGTGATAGACATTGTTACATTTAGGGGAACATTCTAATAAAATATTCCACTGTTGTGTTTCAGTTATTCCACCAACCATTCTTTTTTTCTGGAGCTCAGCGATTATTTCTTGGTGACAAAACAGTCGACATTTCCCTTTCCATTTGGCACAAAAGGCAGCGGTAAGATGA
>NW_017324429.1:0-269 GCF_000935625.1 Nanorana parkeri | reverse complement strand
CCCCTGAAAATAAGACCTAGTGTCTTTTTTCGTGCAAAAAAGAAGATAAGACACTGTCTTATTTTCGGGGAAACACGGTGCCACTGCAGTTCCTTTGGCTTCCTCAAAATGATCCCTGTAGCTGGAAAGGGCTGTAATAGCATGGGACTGTATGTGACATATGTTTATATTAACTTAAACTCTAAATAAATAATCACTCAACACTCTTATAATTTAATTGGCCGCGGCATTTTTATTGGATACATATTAAATCATACTCTAATAACCAA
>NW_017324428.1:0-269 GCF_000935625.1 Nanorana parkeri | reverse complement strand
ATATTATATATATACTACAAGTATACCAGTATGCCAGTATTGATATATAGTATGCTGTAAATGGTAATGTATTGACATTGTCACATTGCCTTTAACCTTTCATATGTATCATGTAATACATGGTTCATTTATTTTTTAATGTTAACAAATATATACATTTTCTGCTCTTGCACAAAGGAAATTTTTTTGCCTTTGTTGAGTCTTCCCATAAAACTTCTCTTAATTTAACACTATGGGTCTATTCACTAAGCTGCCGTAGGCAGCCGAGT
>NW_017324427.1:0-269 GCF_000935625.1 Nanorana parkeri | reverse complement strand
GCCCGAGTTTTGGCTTGCCTAGGGCAACCCCAAACCAGAATACAGCACTGTACAAACACACACAGTTTACTAGCACACACAAGAGTTGCTCCATAGGGCCACCCTAAAAGAGGATATCAGGGCCAGTGCTCAGAGGACCAGCTGATTCTTCAGGAAACTAAAACCTTTAAACATCAAGATGCAGCAGCCATTGCAAGTGATTTCATCAACATAAAAGGTTAAAAACCTTTGGACTTTAAAGGAGAACTATGAGATGAGTGATTTCCACT
>NW_017324426.1:0-269 GCF_000935625.1 Nanorana parkeri | reverse complement strand
CGGTGACGTCTTGGCGGGGTGACACTCGGTTACCCCTCCGGGTGTCACCCAACCTCGGGACGCCCCTGCTTCCAGCCTCCAGTCACCTTTGTCCTTAGTTTCTACCCCTTTCATGCCTGCATGACTTACTGCCAGTCAAACAAGAGTTGCTGTGTGTTGACATCAGGGAAGGAAGTGCGCAGGTCCGTGCAAGAGCTGGTTTCTGTTAGTTCCATAAAGGGCTATAAAAGACTGCAGGAAGCTGTAAAGTGTAATTAGCAGCTCAACTT
>NW_017324425.1:0-269 GCF_000935625.1 Nanorana parkeri | reverse complement strand
GTCAAGCTCAGGTTTTTGTCTGATAAAAGATGAATGCAGTCCTTCTGGCATCAAATCCTGGACCAACTGATTAGACAAATTTGTCATCAGCGTTCCTCTTGGTCTGTTGTCACTTTGTGTCTTATAATAAAAACAATACCCGCTTTGTAAGTGTAAGAGTTGAACAAAAGTTTTGTGCCAATGCTGATTACATGATGTGTAATGCTTTCTGCCTAATTTTGCCGTATGCCTTACATGTTTCAAATGTTAAATAAAAAGCATAACAAAAT
>NW_017324424.1:0-269 GCF_000935625.1 Nanorana parkeri | reverse complement strand
GCGCAGCCTGTGTACTGCGCACACGCACCCGGCGCGTAGCTTGCGCACGCGTTGTGGCCGCCGGAGCGCCCGTGGGTCTGCCAGGCTGAAGGGAGGTCTGTACCCTATGCCGTACCCTCTGACCTCGTGGGGGGGCGATGCCCCTGGCATCCTGACAACTGTGCATGTGCAGGAGAACCGATCTGCCTCTGCCTGGAACAGCTGATCGCTCCTCCAGCGTCACGGCCGAGTGGCTGCTACCGCTCTTGCGCGGCTATTGAAATCTTTTT